>NC_041383.1:24013627-24044015 GCF_002162155.2 Triticum dicoccoides
GGCTTTCAGATATGTGAACATCACAACAATATGAAGTGAAGGTGGATATCATCCCTTCTAGGACAGCACCCAGAGTAGTGAGCCAATGTATTCGCTCATGCAAGCATCGTTGGGGAGAGCCATGCCAAACATCGACCAGAATTGGCGAGAGTGAGGGAAGCCAAAGATCAAATGAACGACCTTTATAGTGGCACATCGCAAAGGGGGCACCCAATATCCACTAGAGAGGATATGCTTGGACGCGGGTGTTGATGCGGCCTTGGGCGGGCCTGATGGCTTGTTGTACGGGGTGTACAGGGAGCCTGAGGCAAATGTTTTACTCACTAATTTATAGGTTTTGTCAATTCTTTGACCTCTTCTCCTAAATTAATGGGTGTACACATGTACAACCATGTCCTTAATAGGCTGCGTCCAATGTTACCATAGTTTTAGCATAGGCATATCTTCTTCAACAACCTCTTCTTATGAGTCTTTAGGAGCAAGGTTGTCGGCTTATCCATCCATGTTGTAGTGATCGTTTGGCTATATTGGGATGATGACCTCAAACGATATGTACATGCTAGTTTACCATTATGGCAACTCAAATGTACTCCCTCCGTTTTCAAATATTTGTCTTTTTAGAGATTTCAGCAAGCGACTACATACAAAGCAAAATGAATGAATCTACACTCTAAAATATGTCTACATACATCGATATGTTGTAGTCCATTTGAAATGTCTAGAAAAACAAATATTTGGGAATGGAAGGAGTATATAACATGAAAATATACTTTATGATGAATCTAATGCAAGTAATTTAGGGGTGTAGATATTGAATTTTTTTAATAGATTTCATCAAGCCTAAAAAGTTTGATTTGGACAAATGTAAAATTTCAAATATTTTGACCGGAGAAAGCATTGTGCACTGTGTTTAGCCCAACATAGATTAGATACCAATACAAAGTGGAAATTTTAACCAAGGAGGCACCATGCGTACTAACATGATGGATTTTGTACAAACCGGACGCAAACGGTTGCATTTCGGAAATATTTTAACTAAAAAGTTAAAACTATGTGCAGTCGCGCGGAGGTCCACTCCCACGACATAGATACACTAGACTAGTTTATTGTGACGCCCCTATTTGTAATCGTGCAGTAATATAAACACCATGCACGATCATGAACGGTGACTCACGTCAATATCACAACACAAATCTATGACACAAGGGATAAATATAAATCTTTATATTACAAGCTCGGGTCACGAGGACCCATAATACAATAGGAATGAACTGAGTATTTTCGTAGCAACCCAAGAAAATGGAAAGGTTAACCCAGGAGGCACAATGAGTATTGAAACCTCTAAAAAGACTTAACCCAGGAGGCACCATGAGTATTACATAATGGCAAAATATTACTTACTTCGTTCACAAAATACTTGCAAAAACAGAAGTCTAGTCAAAAGCGCATAACAAAAAGCCTGGTCAAAACTCAGTTCTCTGGTAGTAGAGTGGACACACGTCACACACAGACCCGCAACCGTCGTCCCCGACCCGCCTCCCGCTGCACGACACCAGCAGCCCATCATCGGCGTGCCGCCGTTGCGCGTATGCATCGTTTGGGACCATGATGTGGACGTCGAAAACTCCAGCCGTGCGCCGCATATCCGCCGCGAGGCTATCCAGCGCCGGTTCCGGCAGCCACACCCGCGTCCCACGCGCGACAACGGTGGTGGTCGTTTGCAGGCCACCGGCGAGCTCACAGACCTGCGGCGCGGTCGCCCAGGCGAGCTGGAAGCCGTGGTAGCTCACCTGCACCGTCGTGGCGAGCCCGTTGCAGGGGCGCACTATTATCATGCTCTGCAGCGCCGCGCGTACGGTGATGTTGAACTCTGGGTCCAGCACGGGCCGGTGGCCGAGGTCCGTCGCCGGGTCGAGGCCCAAGACCGCGGTGATCGCGACGGAGTAGTTTGGGTCCTTGTACGTCATCTCCGCCCACATCCCCAATAGTGTGAGACATGTCGTGAAGAAGATGAGGCCCCCGAAGACAACACATAGGAAACAGCGCGAAGGGTCTCCTCCTCCTCCTCGTCCCACCACGCCAGGTGCAGCCGCATCCATCTTCTTCATTGCCGGCGGACGTGGCGTCCTTGCTTGGTTCTCATCCATCTCCATGGCCGGCACTGGCTAATGGCTATGGCTGACGAGGGACGGCCTTCGTGAGCTTATGTAGACGAGTCGATCGATGGGCACAGGTGCTTTCGATCGACACTTCCTTTCAGCAGCATACACTTTCCAAAATAACGGCGTGTCGCAGATTGGTTCCTCCGTCTCCGTGTTGGGTTCTCAAGTTGTTTCCGCGGGCTTTTTTACCATGTTTTGTGTCTAGCGATCGCAGGCTATGACGGTGCATATTTTGTGTCAAGCAAGATTGTCGGCTTGTCCATCGATTTTGTAGTGATTGTTTGGCTATATATTGGGATGATGGCCTCAAACGACATGTACATGCTAGTTTACTAGTACGGCAATTCAAATAAATATTATGAAAGTATACTTTATGATGAATCAAATGCAAGTAATTTAGTGTCGTAGATGTTGATATATTTTTTGTATAGATTTGATCAATTCAAAAGAAGTTTGCTTAGGACAAACCTAAAACTCAAATATTTTGATATATTTTGAGCACGGCGGACCGTGCTTAGTCCAGCATAGATAAATGTTAGAGCATCTTCAACAGACGCGCTACATAAGCCGCATGCTGGAGAAGATGCCTATATAGCGCGCGACCAAAAACAGCGCTCGAGCAGAAGTTGTAAAATAGAGCGCGCACAAAAATGAAGCTGTAACTTTAGCCCACGTGGGGTGCGGGGCAGCAAATTTGGGACACCGGATTGTGCGTGTTGGCTGCTGCATGTGAGGCCGCTAGTTGGGCGCCGTGTTTTTGTGCGTCTGGTAAACCTTCATGCGCATAGACACTATTTCAGCGCTGCAAAACTTTTTTAGCACGCCGTGCTACCGCCCGTATGTTGGAGATGCTCTGACGGAAAGTAGTGGTTGCACCCACCTTCGATGCACCTACTAAATGTTAAGATGTAAATGCACATTTATATATGGATGATTTTCAGGTGAAATGATTCAAGATGTAAATTACACAAATATACGGCGTTGGATTTTTGGAACACATAATGTTCACTACTAAAATCCACGACTGATCTCACAAGTCCACATACGACTAGGGTTTCTCGGCTCGGCACCGCAAGTCTACCTCGTCTTCTATGGCCTTAGGTCGTGGATGCATGGTGGATCTCGTCCCTTGCCGGCTAGAGTGCTCCTCCTCCGTTTTTTATGTCTTTTGTGTCCGTTTAGAGTTTGTGTCTTGCTGAGGAAGTCGAGACGCCGACTACCTAAAGATGGCATTATGATCTCCCACTTATCCCCCTTTCCGGCGGTGCAACTAGCATCGTTGGAGGACGTGTGACGGTGTGTTTCCGACAGATCTCGTGGGATTTGATCACTGGTAGTCTTTGGTGAATCCGCTCGGATCCGGTCTTCATTCCTCTACGATGGTGAGTCTTTAGGTTGGATCCTTTAAATCTACGGTTCTCTTCATCGGTGGCATTTTCTTTTATAGTGTGCGGGTCCTATATATGTGGCCTTAGCACGACGACTTCCTAACTATCTACTACAACAAGTTATGTCAGCCTCCAGCGAGGGAGGGGCGATGATGGTGGCGCGTATTCGGATGGCTTCAGTGCTTGTAGTTGTTGCTAGGTGATGTATAAATTTAGATATATTTTTTATTATTTCTGATGTTTGTTGTACTGTCATGATTGATGATGAATAGATCGAAAGTTTTCAAGAAAAAATAACAAGATGTGAGCTATATACTGTAATGGATAGTTTGCATACAGAAATTAATCAAAGTTCCAATACTTACCCGAAAATCTAACACGATAGTTGGCCCAACAAGATATTAATCAAAAGTTCAAATGATGTCATTTACCGAGACAGAGAAGCGCTGCTTACACTGCTTATACGGGGTCTAAAAGCGGATACTGAGCATGAGGTACTACCATGTTCATGAATTAGAGGACAGAAATTTTACATATCAATATTTCAATAGGCCTAACACAAGGAATCGTGCGGCAGCTGGCCTTCATCATACCTCATGAGGGTAGGTCGCCCACGTCGCACAGAGCGCCGGCGTCGTCGCCCACCCGCCTCCCCATGCACGACACCAGCAACCCGTAGGCGTGCATTGTGGTTCGATATTCCACCCGAATCGCGAGCGTGACGTCGAAAACCCCCGCCGCGCGCCGCACGTCGGCCGCAAGGCCGTCGAGCACAGGCCCTGGCAGCCACACCCGGGCACCCCGCGCGACGACGGTCGTGCTCATCCTGCCGCGCCCGAGATCGCAGAGTTGTGGCGCCGCGGCGGAGGCGAGCTCGTAGCCATGGTAGGCCACCTTGAGCGTCGTGGTGAACTCGTTGCACAGCCCCTCCAAGATGCTCCGTGGCACAATGCCGACGGTGAGGTTGAACTCCAGGTCCAATGCGGGCCGGCCGCCCATGTCCGTCGCCGGGTCAAGACCCGAGATGCTGGCGACCGCTAGGGTGTAATTCGGATCTTTGTCCTGTATCGCCAGCCACAGCAAAAATGCGATGGGGACGGAGACGAAGACGAAATACGCCCCGCACAAAACACCAATCCCTGCCGATCTGTGGCCTTCCTCTCCCACGGCAGATGCAATCGCGTCCAGCTCCATTGCCTCGCGAGGATGGCTTGCTTGCTCGTTTGCCGGTGGGCGAGCGGCGTCCTTTTCTATGTCCATGGCCGCCCACGGCAGATGCTTCTCGTCCATGGTCTGCTCTGTCTTTTCTCTTCTTCTTCCCCAAGACCTGTTCTGCTTTGCTGCTTTCCCAAAACAAGAAGGGGTTGGGAATTAGAGTCCTAGACTAGATAGTAGATATGGAAGTTGGCGTGGAGATCGGGATACATTAATTCCCTAACAAACTGTTTTTTCTTTTCTTTTGTGAGAACCATAACAACCCGATTCTGTATGTAAAGCTTGTTATCCACGCATTGCAAACAGAGAAAAAGAAGTATGCGGAAGAAATATTGAGCGCTCGTTCACGCCAAAAACTTGGAGACGGGGCATTTTTCTTTTCACTTCTAATTTTTGACCGTCTGTTTTCCTTTTTGCTTCAGGTTATTTTTCTTGGCCGCCCGATCATGTACAAATCTCAGAGCCCCAGTGTGCCTCATTTTTCTGTATCGCTCGCTCGCACGCATGTGTGTGTCCTTATTGCTTGCCTTACATAACTTTCCTCAATTTTCAGTTATCAGCCATTAGTTTGTTCTTAGTCTTTGTCATTTCTTCGTCTAGGTTTAGTTCTTAGCACCAGTCCTCACTTCTCAGTTTTCAGTCTCCAATTTTTAGATATAGTCTAAGTTTTCGGTCCTGTTCTATGTGCCTTATCAGTCCCGCCTTCAGTTAAGCATTTCCATTTATTACTTTAGTTTCTGTTTTTATTTGTATTTTTAATCATTCATTCAGCCCTTTGTTCTTTAGTCCTTACTAGAAGGGTTGGGACGTGATTTGCGCCGTTGGTGTTGTTGGATTTCTTAAAAAAAAGTTACTCACTCCGTTTCAAAATATAAGGCATATTAATTTTTTTAAAAGTCTAACCTTCTAAGTTTAATCAAATTTGTACAGAAATATATCAAAATTCATGGTATCAAATCGGTATTTTTTTCTCTGAACACGGTTAGAGTTTCATAGTTTTTTTGTTTAATATTGTGGATGTCGATATTTTTTTGCTCTGAACATCGTTAGAGTTAAAATAATGTGACTTTCCAGAAAACTAATACTCGTTATATTTTGGAACTGATCGAATATTTAATTTGGCGGGCAGGGGACATGCCGGAGTGTGTTTTATTTATAAATGTGGTGATTTGATGGGTCTTTTGTGATGTGGTTTTGTGTTATCTGCTAACCAACGTATATGTATGTGTATAAATTTCAAGATTGATGTTTGTATGTACTATATTAGTGCAACAATATCACATGCTAGCGCTTCTTTCTTCTGTGTGGTGGGAGGGTGCACGGGATTGATTTGTTTTATAGGCAGATTGTTGCGGATTGATTTGAAAAATCATTTACCCGGTCAAAATTGCAAACTAAATCTAAAACTGAATACTTCATTGACTGAAAGAGTTTTAAAATGGGAACCTAGAAAATTGAAGGCATTGAATGGGAGAGCCCTTGAGAAATTGTTGACTCAATTCTAAATTGAAGGCCTCAACTAATTGTGAGGCCTTCAAAATTAGAAAGCATAGTGTATAGTATAAAACAATTGAATGAGGTAGCTTTGAGAAATTGTTGACCTAGCCAAAATCTGGTAACACAATCCTAATTGAAGACCTCAATTGAATGTGGGCTCATTAAAACTAGGGATCATAGCACGGGATTGATATGTTTTTATTGGGCGGTTGTTGATGATTGATTTGAAAAATCATTTGACTGGTCAAAATCGTAAACCAAATCCAAAATTGGATACCTGAATGAAATAGCTTCAAAATGGAAACAAAGGGAATTAAAAGAATTCAATGGGAGAGCCCTTGAGAATTTGTTGACCTGGTCAAAATTGGCTGACCCAACTCTAAATTGAACACCTCAACTAATTGTGAGGCGTTGGAAATTAGAGAACATAGTGTATAGTATAAAAGAGTTGAATGGGATAGCCTTGAGAAATCTTTGACCCGGTCAAAAATTGATACCCTAATCCCAATTGGAGAACTCAATTGAGTGTGAACTCCTTAAAAGTTAAAACTATTGAGCATAGTGTTATAGAGGATGTTTGCATCACTTTTCAGTGTATCATTTTGAAAACTTACTTTCTCCAGTCTTATTATTAACTCAATTTGTTTTCAATCTAATTCATATTTCAGTAGTTTCCAGTTATCCATTTTATTTGTCATATCTTTTTTACTTTTTTGCATTTCTTTTACTTTTGCTTGTATTTTGAAATATTCTGAGTATGTCTGTTGTAAAAATCACTTTATATACAAAAGTTGAGAAATATTAATTATACAATAAAAACTATTAAATGTGTATAGAAAAATATTTCCCGTGTGTATTAAAAAGTATAACGGGTATGAAAAAAGTAGAAATAAAAATATATAAGTTCAAAATGTTACTCATGAATTTAAAAAATATTAAATGTGTATAGACTTTCATCATGCCCCAGTTCAAAGCACAAAAAAAGTTTGAGCCCATTAACACTAAGCGCTGAATTTATTGTTTTAATTTCTTGACCTGTGTTTTACTACCAGTAAATTTTAGTTTCGGATCGAATGGGCCCAATATATGATGTTATGACTTGGGAAATACACTTTGGTTCCTGGTTGTATATACACCCTATATGCGGATTTTTTTTGAAATAATTAAACAAAAAGTCAGTAGTTCAGAAGTATTTAGAATAAACTTGACTTACTTTTGCACTAGTATATAAATTTTCATGAACAAAAGACAAACATTGACTTCAGAGCAAAAAATACAATATTTATTTGCTATTATAGGTTATTATTCACACTATTTTGGCCAAAAAAAATTGTCTTTTTTGAAAAGAAGTCAAAGGGGGGTTTTCTTTTTGTGTAATTTTTCTCACAAGTACAATGAAAGTTCAAGTTTATTTCAAAAACATTTTCAGATTTTTTTGACTTTTTATTGAATTACTAATTTTTTCCATATATTTTTTATTAGGGTATTTTTTCCATATACTAGAATGTAGATACACCCATGGACCGAAAGTTCCCCTCCGTTATGACTTGTGAAGCATGACTTCAGGCTATAAAGTTCTACATGACTTGATCAGAACGCAAGAGATATAAATCCCCATGCGCAAGCATCAACGCAAGGCAAGATGGAATCTGTGAAGGAGTTCGCCCACCGCCGCTTCCAGAAGCTAGGCCGATGGTTCCGCAGGGAGACCGCTGCCGGCGACGGCCTGCAGGTCTTCGCCCTCGGCCTGAACAAGCGGCTCGCGGACGACGCCGGCAGGAGCGGCAACCTGGTCTTCTCGCCGCTGTCCGTCTACGCCGCGCTCTCGCTGGTGGCCGCGGGCGCCCGCGACCGCACCCTCGACGAGCTGCTCGGGGTCCTCGGTGCGCCGTCGCAGGACTTCCTCGCCGGCCACGTCCGCGCGCTTGCCGAGCAGGTTCTCGCCGACTGGTCCCGGACAGGCGGCCCGCGCGTCAGCTTCGCGAGCGGCGTGTGGCATGACCGGACCATGCCCATCCGCCCCGCCTACCGCGATGCCGCCGAGTCCTTCAATGCCGTCGCCCCCGCCGTCAACTTCCGCCAAAAGGTCAGTGCAACACCATCTTCCGTTTTCCCATGGCCGATTTGTATTATGTAATTCTGTATACGATCGATCAATGTCAACGTGCATGCGTACCCGTGGTGCAGCCGGAGGAGGCGAGGAAGCAGATCAACGCATGGGTGTCGTCGTCGACCAACGGCCTCATCCCCTCCCTCGTCGGCCGCGGCGCGCTGTCCAACCTCACCGATCTGGTGCTCGCCAACGCCATCTACTTCAAGGGCAAGTGGGCGGAGCCGTTCGACAAGTATCTCACAAAGAATGACAAGTTCCACCGCCTCGACGGCACCGCCGTCGATGCTCCATTCATGCGCGGTCTCGGCATGCACAGCATCGCCTGCCACGATGGCTTCAAGGTGCTCCAGCTCCGCTACGAGGAAGGGCGCCGCACGATGTGGTCGCCCGAGCCAATTTACTCCATGTGTGTATTCCTTCCCGACGCGCGCGACGGGCTGTGGCGGCTCACCGACAAGATCGCCTGCAACCCCGACTTTCTGCGCGAGCATCTGCCGAGGAGCACCGTCCTTGTCGACGACTTCCAGATGCCTAAATTCAAGGTCACCTTCGGCATGACAATGAACAATGTTCTCCAGGAGATGGGGGTAAAGGAGGTGTTTGAGCTGGGGAAGGCCGACCTGTCCGACATGGCGGAGGACGGCGCAAGGAGGAAGCTGGCACTAGAGCAGGTGATCCACAGGGCCGTCATCGAGGTGAACGAGGAAGGCACGGAGGCCGCGGCGGCCACTTACTCGATGGCACCCATGTGCTCACCGAACCCAGCACCGCCTCCGCCGCGTGTGGACTTTGTTGCTGACCATCCGTTTGCCTTTTTTGTCGTGGAGGAGGTGTCCGGCGCGATCTTGTTCGCTGGCCACGTCCTTGACCCCACCATCAAGTGATGAAGCAGGGAGGAGCAACAATTCTACGCCCACGTGAACTTCTGAAATCTTTGCGTACGTACGTGTAGCATTCCTTGGGAGGAGAGGACCGTGCTTGCATGCTTGGTTTTTTTTTTTTTTGAACAAGGTGAGGCGTTCAAGGCGCCAAATTCCATTCAAAACAGTGCTCAAGTACATGCTTGGCTTTAAGTAAAGCATATCTACGGGATATCTGCGCATGCGGAAGCCGTTCATCTAGGAGTTTGTGATTGGTTAGTAGATGAAAAAAATCCTAGTCAGCGTGTAATTGCGTGTAACTCTTTGTATGTTTAGCATTATTGTTCATCTAGTTGGAGATTTGGTTACCAAAAATGCTCAACGTACGGGCAGTTTTCATGGAATCACTCGTACTAACGGACCTGCCCCTCCGTAATACGCCCCCACCCCCCTGCATTTGACGGTGGGGTCCACCTCCCCCAAATCAGTTCATGCCATCTCATCCAGCAACTTTTTTTTTGAGGGTATCATCCTGTAACTTCTAATCAGGAAAACTTGTTCGTAAGTCTAGCATCACGCGTTTGGTTACATGCATATAGATGGAGGGGGTGGGGATGCATATGCTAGAACTTTTTTCTATAGCTAGTTTTGTGGACAGATTCCATGTTATGCTCCACGTCTCCACCCACCCTGCCACCCATCCTTTTCATATGATTTCCATGTTTGAATTTAGTTTATCATTTGTACCAAAAGTCTATTTTGTAAACAATTTGAATATCTGTGTTCCTTGAGATAAGAACTTTGAAACAAGACCACTCTTGAATATATTTTGACATGCTTTAAATTCAAATTTCCGAACATGGTGAAACATGATGATGCAATCTAGAACATGAAAAACAAATGGGATGTGATAGGAACAAATGTTAATACAAACTCGTAATATTATGTCGGAAAACGCTTGCTTTTGCCAGGGAGAAAACCAATCGTGTATATCGCATGCCACGTGTTCCAGTGGGTCCCACCCATGACCCATCGCACGTCCTTATCTCGAGCGCGAGAATGTGAGCCATCCAATCCTCATTCTTCCTCAACATCATGATCCCCTTTCTCTCTGCTTTTTCTCTCTGCCCATGCGTGCTCGCCTCCGCCATGACGGATGCTGCTCAAGCTCCCTAGGACGCTCCAATGGATGCCATAGATGATGCACAAGCGAAGGCCGTTTTGCATTGCAACGCTCGTCAACGGCTGCAGCACTACCACGCAGCACTCACAACACTGCAGAGGCACTGCTGCTTTGATGCGGCGCTTCCCGGCGGTTGTCGGTGATGAAATGCAGCCTCACCGGTGTTGCGATGCTACCTCGTCGGTGCTCCGGAGCTGTTTTGCAGCGGCCGCGATGCTACAGAGATACATCACGTTCCAATGCAGCGCTTGCTGCGAGTGTTCGTGCTGCCATGCAGCTCTCCGGCGGCGCAGCCGAAGCTGCTATGCAGCGGGCGCAACGCCGCCGGAGTTGCAATGCAGCGGTGGAGCTCTTGTCGAGTGGCTACAATGCAGTGTTGGCGACGCTGCAGAGAGGCTATCTGTACTTCGATGTGGCACTCGTCGGCGGCTGCGGTATTGTGATGTAGCATCGACGGCTGCGGTGAAGCATTGCCGGGCCTCCGGTGATGCGTTGGAGCATCGCCCTGATGGATGTGACGCGAGAGGAGGATGCCAAGCTGGAGGAGGAAGACATGATGTTGTGATCCTGCAATGTGACGAACACACACGCCTGAATCAGACGGCTGATCTCTTTCTAAGATCAGCCGGCTTACGTGTAGCGCCCCCCTATTATGTCGGAAGCGCATTGACACAGGATGGGACATTTCGATATGCTCTTGAACATGAAGAATCACATCGAACCATTTTGGAATAACTCTAACAACTTTTCCCCTTTCCATAAAACATGGTAAAACTATATGAACACAGCGATGCACTCTAAAACACGAAAGAACCTATTGAAAATTGGTAAGGCTGTATGTTAAATACAAACTTGTAATATTATGTTTGAAGCACATTTATAAAATTTTACCCAGTTCCCTATGTATATGTATATAGTTTTTGTGGTTTGATAAAGTTTCATCATTGGTGAAAATAATAATGGAAAATGAAGTAAAAATAGCATTGATGATGTCATCAGACCGATTTAATTTTATTACTCCATATACTACTCCCTATGTCCAAATATTGACCGAAGTCATATCTAGCTGATGTTCGCTGGGAGAGTGATGGCAAATGGTGGTAGTTTTAGTTCTGAGACGAGATCAAATGGTGGCAGTTTTAAAAATTCCCCTTCCCCGATAGAAACTACCATCTCGCTCAGAAGAAACTTCCATCCCTCACAACCAGTGTTTTAAATAGCGGCGGGCCTGCAAATCAGCTATAGGGGAGCTATAGCGGGCTGTAGCGGGCTATTTTGTACATGAAATCATTTAGCAGCACCTTGCTGAAAAGGCTATAGCGGGGCTATAGCCGGCTATTTAAAACTATGCTCACAACTATAGATGCCAGCAAAATCATTTGCAAATGTTGCTTCTCCCGGCGAATCGTTCGACAGCTAAGGGGTCCAATATTTAAGGGTCCCATGTATTTTTAGATCCTTAACAAAATATAAGTTATTTTATTACATGTAAAATACTCCTATATGACTTGTTTTGGAATAAAATCCAACAATTTACTTTTTATTGCATATAACTAATATTTTGATAGTTAAATTGATGTCCTAAAGGTCGTTGGGAGGCTTATATATCTGGTCGGATGGAGTTCTCTCCTTCATACAACTACTTAGTGGAACATATCTAAACCTAAAGTTGTATATGATTTTAAAATGTGCAAATACTCTCTAGTGTTTCATATATAAAACTCCAAGATCTTCATTGTGGAAATGATAAGTTCTTAAACTAATGAGAAATAGAAGCTTACATAATTGTTTTATCTTTTCTTAATTGACATTGCATCCAAACAAGAACGGATAATAGAAGCATCTCCAATATCTATTGTGTCTTGACAGTATCACCCGTCTACCTTCCATGCCGATCAATATCTCCAATATGATGCCTCCAAACGTCAAGTGCGAGGACATGAAAGACATCTGGGCTCCGTGACGCTTCTAAGGCCTCTTCGAGTGCACATGTGGGCTCCGTGACACCTCTAAGGCCTCTTCGAGTGCACATGCCCGGGATTTCGGCAGCGCGTGGCCGCATGTCCCAAAAATCCGCATCCGTTTGCCTAGGGTATATCTAGATGTGCTCTAGTTAATGCACATCTAAGTAACTCAATCAAACTAGAAAGAAAAAAATACAAAATAAAATACTTGCACGAATCTTAGTGTAAAATCAATGACATAAGACTTGCATGTGCGATACTTAGAGCACATCTAGATGTGCTTTAGCAAAACTTTTAAAAGAAATCATCTTTTTAAAGCTTACGATATCTAAAAAACAGGTTCACATCTACATATGAATGATTTCGCCGTGAAATGATTTAAGACGTGAACTACACAAATTTATGGTGTTGGTTTTTAGGACACACAATGTTCACTATTAAAATCCGCAAATCTGATCCAGCAAGATGTAAACTCTATCTATATGGAGTATATAGCAGATCGAAATTAATCAAAGTTCCAACAATTACCCAAGAATCGTTACACAATAGTGTCCCAACAAGAAATTAATAGAAGTTCAAATGATGCCATTTACCTAGACTAAGAAACACTGCTTACAGGGTAGAAACAAGAGGTTACTGCCTGGTAAATAAGCACCAAGGAGTCTACTCCTAGATATAGGATACGTAAGCCGAGATTGAGCATGAGATACCATATATATTCATGAATTCGAGGACAGATTTTACATATCAATATTTCAGTAGGTAGAAAAGCCAAACTAAGCTTATTTTGCTGTCCTCCAATAACGCAAGGAACCTAGAAAACTTTGCCGGACTAACCAATACTCGTACGAGAGATGAAGTAGAAAATTTGACCTAGCGTCCGTAATAACCAGAATCTGCGGCACCTCCTCTTCACGATGCCTCATGCAGGCTAGGTCATGCCATCAGTGCGCACGTTCTGGGTGCAGCACGGCCACGTCGCACAAATCGCCGCCGCCGGCGTCACCGACCCGCCTTCCCATGCACGACACCAGCAACCCGTCGCCGCCGTGGCCGGCCCTCCGTCCTGTCTGGATAGCGAGCGTGACATCGAAGACTCCCGCCGCGCGCCGCACGTCCGCCGCGAGGCTGTCTAGCACGGGGCCGGGCAGCCACACGCGAGCGCCCCGCGCGACGACGGTCGTGCTCACCCTTTCGCCCCCAAGAACGCAGAGCTGGGGCGCCACCGCGGAGGCGAGCTCGTAGCCGTGGTACGCCACCTTCGCCGTCGTGCTGAGCTCGTCGCACTGGCACTGCAAGGCGCGGCGTGGCACGATGCCGACGGTGAGGTTGAACTCGGGGTCGAGCGCGGGCCGGCGGCCGATGTCCGTCGCCGGGTCGAGGCCGGAGACGGCGGCGATTGCCACGGTGTAAATCGGGTCCTTGTCCGTTATCGTCAACCACAACGAAAAGATGATGCCACATTGAAAACGAAGCCGACGACCGGACCGTACAAAACTCTAAATAAACCAATCGCCGGAGATGCTTTCCCTGCTGATCTGGGGCCCCCCGCTCCCACTGCCGATGCAATCGTGTCCAGCTCCATTGCCCGGCGCGGACGGCTTGCTTGCTTTGCCGGCGGGCGAGCGTCCTTTTCTAGGTCCATGTCCATGGCCACCGTCGTGGATGCTTCTTCTCCCTCCCTCATGTTTACATAGATCTAGGGGAGAACCGGAGACATCCGTAGGGAGACGGGTCTATTTGTTTTTTTTCTTGTCTTCCACGAGCTGCACTGCTTTGCAGCTTTCCTCAAAGCCAGAAGGCGTTTTGGAATTAGAGTCCTCCCTATATTCGATGAAAAAACCGATCGGAATCCAGTGCCCAACAAGATCGGAATCCAGTGCCTAACAAACCGATCTTGTATGCAAAGCTCGTTATCCATGCAATGCCAACGGAGAAAGAAAGTATACGGAAGAAATATTGAGCGCTCGTTCGCGCCAGAACCTTGGAGCGTGACAAGCTGCGGGCCGTTGCCGGTTCTTCTTAGAACACCTGTACTTCATTCATACTCGCGACCCATTACGTGTACAGAAGTAAGCGACGTGTAGAGCAACAAGAAGCAAAACTCACGATCTCCATGGTTGACGAGCCCGATGGCTACATCGTGTCTACTCGTGCAACCGTGCCGTAAAACTTCACGACGGAGTTGCAGATGGTGTGACATCGATGCCATATCAACTTCACACTGCGTTTCATGGATGGCGTGCATGTTGTAAGGCGCAAAGTTCTTTCATGCATGAAAAGAAGCATGCACGCCCAGAAAAAAGATCGAGCCCCTTGAGTTCGTGCATACAGAGTCCACGCATACGACCAATCACGCATCACACACCAACAAATGCTCCATCACCGAGTACCCCCACCATTGAATTACTCTAGAATACAACAAAATGCTCAACAAAAGAGCTCAATGGCATTTGACCGAACACCTTCCGGCATGCTGTCCGCCATGGACGTCGTCGTCAACGAGCGGAGGGTACCTGTCTACGGAGGGATCCTAGGTGGACGTCAACAATGTCCAAGGAGGGCAAATGAGTTAGTGAGGGCTGCAGACGTCCTATGATGCCTGGACGGCAGCCGGAAAGGTACAATGGTGGTGACGGATGAGGAGGGTGTGTATGCAAAGCAAGGGGGAATGGGCGGAGTGAAATAAAAATGGACCGGGGGTGTCGGAGTATTACGTTTTTTTAGAAGAACATGCTTTATTTATTGATCAATAGAGCGAATTACAGGAATAATAGAAGTATCATGAGGGTGTAACAGCCATACATGGCGACCCTCCCCTAAATGTAAAGCATGTCGAGGTAAGCCATGAGCCTCCTTGTTAGAGAGACGTCTCTCATGGATGAAAGAACAAGACTGAAACTCCCTACTCGAGTCGATGATCTCCTGCACGATTGGAGCAATTGTACCCATGGTACCACTATGTATGTCCTTGACCACCGAAAGACAATCGGAAGCTACCTTCAAATGAGTAAGTGCAAGGTCCCTGGCTAATGCAGTAGCCTCGCGGCATGCCAAAGCTTCCAGTATGTTCGGATCGGTCATGCCATGGAATACCATCGCTGCTGACCCAGCAAAAGCTCCTGATTGATCCCGACAAACCGCACTTATAGCCCCAACAGGAGGTTGTTTGCAAATAGCAGCATCGACATTTACCTTGTGATGACCCGCCGGTGGTGGTATCCAAACTGGCGCCCGCTCCGAGGCTGTTTTGGGCTTCGTTATTTCATGTGACATGGAAGCAGCACTCAAATCTGCCAGAAAACGTGTGATAAATGAATGAGTCCCCATGGGACTCTGGTGCTCCCCTTCGTGGATGAGCTTTCGCCGCGCACCCCATATAGCCCATATGTCACGGTTAGCTTCGTGAACTCGACATGAGGCATCGATTCTTGCATACTGAAGAGCCAAGCCTTTGCATTCGGTTCTGCTGTTGCTATAATATGCTCCACCAGCTCCGGGTCACCTAGCGCCCATACACAACGCGCCATTGTGCACGTGATGAGTGAATGCATCCACGAGTCCTCCTCTCCACAGATGGCACACCGCGACGATGTGGACATATTACGATGACGAAGTACATCCGCCGTGGGTATAGAACATTGTGCAAGTCTCCACAGGAATACCTTTAATTTTGATGGCACCGCAACCTTCCAGATATTGGACCAGCTAGCTTCCTCTCTCTGCCTGTCAGCCGGGCATGAACGTCCTTCGAGCCAAGCCTCCCGCCTTAGCTTCGTGTTGATGAGCATCCGATATGCCGAGCAAACGGAGAAGGAGCCCTTGTGTTCCTGAGCCCAAGCCCAAGAATCTCTGAAGTGTCTTGTGGCTAGAGGAATATTAAGGATCACTTCCGCATCAATTGGGAGGAAAGTTGCACGAACTACGTCCTGCTTCCACCTGGCATTTGCGCTGTCAATGAGCTCGGACACAAACTGTGGCCGATGTTGACTCAAGCAAACTATTGGTCTGAGCGACGCCTCTTTTTGTACCCAGTTATGCTGCCATATCAAAGTATCCTGACCATCACCTATGCGTTTGATAAGACCCTGCGAGAGGATCTCCTTGCCCTCCACGATTGCTCGCCATATTTCAGATGGTTGGTTACCTAGTGAACCATCAAGAAAGTCTGTAGTTGGGAAGTAACGCGCTTTCAGAATTTTTGCACTTAGTGATTCAGGTGTTTATAGGATTCTCCACGCTTGTCTTGCCAGCAAAGCAAGGTTAAATAGCTCAATGTCCCGAAAATCCAGTCCACCTTCATATTTCGGCCTTGCCATCTTCTCCCAGGAGACCCAATTTGTCTTCCTTTCGCCCCGTTTACTCCCCCACCAGAATTTACGTATGATGGAGTTAATGTGAAGACAGAGGCCCCGGGGTAGCTTGAAACAAGCCATAGAGTAAACCGGGATAGATTGAGCTACAGACTTTATAAGTACCTCTTTTCCTCCGGATGACAACACCTTTTCCATCCATCCCTTGACTTTGTTCCAAACTCTATCCTTCAAATATTTGAAGGCCCCGTTTTTACTACTCCCGACATCCGTAGGCATGCCCAGGTACTTCTCTGATAGACTCTCATTGTGAACATTCAGGGTAGTTTTCATGCTCTCTTTAACACCCTGTGAGCAGCCCTTGCTAAAAAACACTGAAGATTTATCCAAGTTTATTTTCTGTCCAGAAGCATTGCAGTATGATTCCAACAAAGAGGATACCTGAATAGCCCCCTCAACACTAGCCTTGACGAACAGCAGGCTGTCATCTGCGAAAAGAAGGTGGCTTACCGGTGGAGCCGTGTCTGCCACTTTGATCCCATGCACCGGAGATGACTCTGTCTGGTTTTTTTAAAAGGCTCGAAAGGCCCTCTACTGCCAGCAAGAAAAGGTAAGGTGATATTGGATCCCCCTATCGGAGTCCTAGTGAAGGTGTAAATTTCTCAAGTTTCTTTCCATTGAACATAACCAAGAACTTGACTGAACATACCATCCTCATAACTGAGTTGACCCAAGCCGGTGCAAAACCTAGTTTAGATATGATCGCACGGAGGTAGTCCCATTCCAAACGGTCATAGGCCTTCATCATGTCAAGTTTAAGAGCACAAAACCCATTCCTCTTTGATCTATTCCTCTTCATAAAATTTAAACACTCATACGCGGAGATGATGTTATCCGTGATCAGCCTTCCCGCCACAAAGGTCGATTGCTCCTCCGATATGATCATAGGAAGAATGGACTTGAGCCTGCTTGCCATAACTTTCGATGCAATCTTGTAGAGTACATTACATAGACTTATAGGGCGGAACTGTGACAAAAGTGTGGGATTTGTTACCTTGGGGATGAGGACTAGGATAGTATCATTCAGCTCCTCCACTTCTTCCTCACCTCTCAAGATTTTTAGAATGATAGTACACACTTCATCCCCACAGAGCTCCCAATGTCTCTGAAAAAAATGCACCGGGAACCCATCAGATCCTGGAGCTTTAGTAGGGGCCATCTGGAATAGCGCTGTTTTAATTTCCTCTCTGCTGTACTCGCTCATCAGCCGCTGGTTCATCTCGTTAGTAACTTTGTGGGGAACCACGTCAATCACTTCATGCATATTCGTTGTCCCCTCTGATGTGAACAGATTTTTGTAGAAGGCCGTGACCATACACTCCATCTCTGTTGCATCTTCTATTGTAGTACCATCATGTCTTAGCAAACATTTTATCTTGTTCTTAAGGCGCCGCCTGCTGGCCCGTAGGTGAAAGAACTTGGTGTTCTTGTCGCCCGCCGCCAGCCATGTTATTCGCGATCTTTGACGCCACATGACCTCTTCTCTGTGATAGAGCTCGATCAGGCGATCTTTAACTTTCTCCTCCTGACGAGTAGGTGCCGTCCTCGACGGGTCCGCACGCATGCTCTCTAGCTGAAGCTTTAGGAATCGGATCTCCTCCTTCACACTGCCAAACGTAGTTCGGTCCCAACATTTCAGATTTGTTGACAGCGTTTTTATTTTTGCACACAATTTCGCAACCGTGGTTGCTCCTGGGCCTTACCAGTGTTGCTCAATGGTCGCCTGAAAACCCTCATGAGATTCCCACATCATCTCATATCTGAAAGGTCTAGCTTGTCGTGGCTAATCATCTGCCGGTGAAAGTTGTAGCAAAATCGGTATATGATCCGATGTGGTGGCAGACTTGTGAGACAAAACGGCTCCTGGATACATGCTGAACCACGATGGGGTGGCAAGTGCCCTATCAAGGTGCACTCGCGTGTATGTACCTCCGGCTACTCTCTTCTCGAAAGTCCAGTTGTTTCCCGAGAAGCCTAGATCAATAAGGCCACATGTGTCAACAGCATCCCTAAAACCATTCACCTGTGTCATGCACCGATGACCAACTCCGTCATGTTCATTCAGGCTCAGTACTTCATTGAAATCACCAAAGCATAACCATGGCAGATCATTATCCTCAGCGAGAGATCTCAACACGTCCCAAATCTTGCCTCTATCACTGACTTGTGCTTCGCCGTACATCATTGTGAGCCGCCATGGTGGAGCACCAGGCAAAGTAACATGAGCATCTATGTGATAAGCAGAGTAACCAAAATTTTCTATCTTTATTTCATTATTCCAAAAAATACCGAGACCATCACTCCTACCAGAGCTACTAACAGCAAATGCATTATCATAACCTAGGGTGCTTGCCAAGTTTTCCACTCTATCTCTAGGGAGTTGAGTTTCAACTATACAAAGCACCAACGGGGCAAACTGCCTCGCGAAATCGCGAAGCTCTCGAACTATCGCGGGTTTGCCCGCCCCGCGACAGTTCCAACATGAGAGACTCATTGGACCCGGCGGCACTCCTCAGAGGAGCCCGCCACGCTATCCATATTGCTTTTGTTTGGGGAACTACCATGCTTTTGCTTCTTTCTGTCCCTTGGGGTGACGTAAGGTGGTGGAGGAGGAGGGACAACAATGGCCCCCTGCATGGATGCATTCAGCGTGCCACCCCTGATGATCTCAGCAGCCTGCTCATCCATGTTCAGCTTGCGAATAACCGAGGTTTGGGGACGGACAGTCCCTGCATCATCACCATTGTCCTTGAGAGGGCTCTCCGCCGTGTCCTTGAGATCCTCATCAACATCTCTGTCAACTTCCTCCCCTAGACCGGCCTCCTCCGATGACCGTTTCTTGGCTCCATTGTTCCTTCCACGGCCGCCTCCACGGGCACGTCCACGTCCTCGTGTGGAGTTCCCCCTGTTCCAGCTCGGGTCACGGTTCTGGCTCTCCGGCATGGGTTTCCGAGTGGCTTTCATCCACTCGCCGTATTCAACCTCCTCGGGGCTGTGAACCCCATCGCCGCACTCCTCCATGGAGTGGCCTAGGACGCCACAGACTTCGCAGAAGAAGCCTATCTTCTCATATTTTACTGGCAAGAGAATTCGCCCTTCCCCCTTGATGTTCAATGGGGCAAAACGCACCAAGGGATCAGCTAGTTTAATCTTTGCCCGGACCCTAACATAGTTGCCTTCAAAAACTCGGTTAGGGTTCATCTCCACGCTCTTCACTTGGCCTATGCGACGAGCCAGTTGGTCTACAATAATCTCCTTCCTGTAGAGCTCCGGGGTATCATGAATCTG
The DNA here is from genome assembly GCF_002162155.2 of Triticum dicoccoides. Lineage (NCBI taxonomy): Eukaryota > Viridiplantae > Streptophyta > Magnoliopsida > Poales > Poaceae > Triticum > Triticum dicoccoides. The sequence continues at coordinate 24,033,671 of NC_041383.1, forward strand.
CACCCACACATGGACTCGGTCGAGCTGAACTAAATCTGGTTTCCCTTTGCCATCGTACTCTTCAATTGCAACCATAAGTCCCCTATAGATCCACGGACCCTGGTGCATAACTCTGTTCCAATCACCTAGGCAGAAAAGTTGGATGATGAAAAGATTGTTATCTGCCTCGCGGATCTCTGGCTCGTTGGCAAGTCTCCATGCGAAAATCATTGTGTTCTTGAAGGACTCGACACTGAAGTACTTCGTCGTGTTTACCCTCGCAACAGCTAGCCACCGGGCATCCTTCGACAATTCTGCGATTTCCTCATCGCCAACGATCACGTCATCCAACTCCGTCTCCTTCAGCTTCATGTTCCTCATCGCCGCTTCCAGGTCGATCGGAGTCTTCCCCTTCCTTCTACTTGAACTAGTACTCCCCCCTCCATTGGAAGAAGTCGCCCCTGCCATGGCTGCAGTTAAACCCTAGATTGCCGCACCGCACCGAGGCCGGGTGGAAGGACAAGGCCGACCCCTTGATCAGCCCAAGCGCTGGCGTGGGATGGGTGGAATGCGCAGGCAGGTTATCGGAAACCTCGACGGCGACGGACGACGCCGGAGTAGGTAAGCCCTAGTCGCCGCGGCGGCTAGGGTAGGGTTTTTTCTTATCACCACGGAGTTTTTTTTTCTTCTGGTTTTGCCGTTGCTACGTTCTTTTTGTCGGAGTATTACGTGGAGGTGGTCCAGACTCCCGCAAAGCGCCCCAGCCTGACAGTTTGCCTTTGGTTTACAAAAAAACAAACGTCCGGACAGTATGCAGACCGATAAGGTACCACGTTGGATGACATTAATTGGTCCGGACCGTCCGACCCAAACGATTCAGAGTTGTTTGAACTTTGAAGAAGCCCTTAATGTGTATGGCCCTACGGTTGGACGCGTATAGAGCAAGTTAGGTGATGATTTAGAGACACTTTAAGAAGTGCCAACTGTCAACCACTCACAATAATACTCCACGCCAACTGTAAACAAGCGTGGTTGGATAAGAAGATCTATACTACCACCGACAGAGGCAGCCTCGGCAAGAAGCAGAGCAGAGAGCGATGGCCGCGGCTGCGGGGAGCGGCGGCATGGTGAAGCACCTCGTCCTCGCGCGGTTCAAGGAGGAGGCGATGCCGGAGGCGCTGGACCAGCTCATCCGCCGCTACGGCGGCCTCGTCCACGCCGTCCCCTCCATGAAGGCATTCCACTGGTGAATATATATATATCCTCCCAGTCAATCCTTGCATTGCATACTGTCGTACATCTCTCCTGCCTCGCCCCATTGGTCAGCTGTTGTTCTTGTTGCGCACAGTAGCTGTTGTTCTGGGCTGTGATTCTTCCATATGCATGCGGCCATTAGTTTGGAAGCCATTTGATTAGTTTTATAGAATGGATTCAAGTAGCAAAGGAGGTGCTTTTCTTGGATCCAATGGGGGAACCGGTGTAGTCAGATCAGTTGAGTCAAACTAATTAACAAGAAAATTTAATTCAGCTAATATATGGATCTCAACGAGAAAGCCGTTGCTATAGATAGTTTACCAACCTCATTTCTGCTCAAACAACTTCTTTAACCTTAGGTGCGCAATGTGTGATCCCCATGAACTTCTTTTTGAAATTAGTAATTGTACTACAAACGAAACTGCTCTACAGACATGGCATCTTGAACATTCAACTTCATGTGGTTTAGCTTATGATGTTATTATTTACAGTATAAACTTTACACTGTCATATTTATCAATTCTGCAATAAGAATAAATTGAAACACCCCTTGACAATGTCGGAAAAACTCGTATCTGCCGGTTAATATGCCCTCAATGTATCCATTGCTGAAATCGTGTCGACCTTGAAAACGAGTTACCACTCGCGGGACATTCACAAGTTTCAACTCGTGTTCAATTTTTTTTTCAAAGTTTATATGTCAATTGTTTATTCTTTGTTTGGTATTCTGGGGAACCGATGTGACCGTGCTAGACACGCACGAGGGTTTCACGCACGTCTTCGAGTCCACTTTTGAAAATACAAAGGGAGTCAAGGAGTACATTGCACACCCATCACATGTAGAGTTTGTAGATGAATTCCTGGCTTTGGCAGAGAAAATGCTCATAATGGACTATAAGCCGGCAGCTACCAATTAGTGATTTCGGCAAAGTGAGACTCTCGGAGCTTCTGTTCTCGCCCTCGGTGATAATTTATTGTGTTTGTGTTTGCTTTTTATTTTCACTTGGTAGTCAAAAGTTATGTACCTTGTGCAAAATAAATCCATTGAGAATGAGTACCTTGTGCAAAGTGAGACTCTCGGACCTTCATAAATATTTGAAATAATTTCTGCATTTTGATTTTCTGTAGCACTTAATTATCAAAGCGGCAATTGTAACGAGTGGACGTCCTCACGCACAATCGACGTGTGATAGAATCTGCATCGCACTGGTACCCCGTCTTGTGGTACTCCCTCTGTTCCATAATGTCGTCAAGATCAGCATCAAGTGAAGAACTTCTTGCTTGAAGGTGCGGTAGAGGGCTGAATCAGAGCCAATTAGGGTTCGGGCTGCTCCCAATCTACACGCCAACGAAAAAATTACTGATTTCCTCGTCGAAGAAGGCGGACATCGAGGTGGTCGCAGCCAACTCGACGAGCCCCCTCATAAAAGGCGTTGAGGTCAAAACTACAAACATGCAACCCCAGAAGCGGGTAGAACAAGGCGTGCAACATGGCTTCCTTGGTGTCGTGGCCCGTGGCGGCGACCCCGTCGACGAGGAGCAAGGGGATGCGACCCCACGATACTATTACAGTGGTGTCACGTAGGTCCTTAAACTATTTCTTCCCTGTTTACTACTCCCTCCGTCCCATAATATAAGAGCGTGCGGGGATGGAGTGAGTAAGATTTACTGTAATAGACTACTATCAACGAGCTATTTTTCTTGGATCCAACAGGGGAACCAGTGTATTCCGATCAGTAAACTCAAACTAACATGTAAATGTAATTCAGCTAATGGATCTCAAGAAGAAAGTTGGTGCTATAATTCACCAACCCCAGCTCTCCTCTAATAACTTCTTGAGACCCAGGGTGTGCAATGTGATCCCCATGATCTTCTTTCTTAGGTAATATATCGCAAATATCTTGACATGGCATCTTGCACATTTAGCTTATCATGTTCCTATTTACAATATGAAGTTTACACGGTGACATTTTATTCATTCCGCAGTAAGAATGAACTGAAACATCTTTTGACAGTCAGTGTCAGAACAACTCATACCGTTTGACGTATCCATTGTTTAAATCGTACCGACCATGAAAATGAGTTACTGCTCGTGGGACAAACAACTAACAAGAAAATTTAATTCAGCTAATGGATCTCAAGGACAAGGACGTTGCTATAGTTTACCAACCTGGCAACCTCAGCTCTGCTCAAACAACTTCTTTAACCTTAGGTGCCCAATGTGTGATCCCCATGAACTTCTTTTCTCAATTAGAGTAGTACAATTCCTGCAAAAAATAAATAGTATAGTACTACAAATGTCATGTGGTGGCATCTTGAACATTCAATGTCATGTGGTTTAGCTTATCATGTTATAATTTACAGTATAAACTTTACGCGGTCATATTTATTAATTGTGCAATAATAATAAATTGAAAAACCCCTTGACACTGTCAGTAAAACTCGTATCTGCCGGTTAATATGCCCTCAATGTATCCATTATTGAAGTTGTGTCGACCATGAAAACGAGTTACCGCTCATGGGACATTCACAAGTTTCAACTTGTTTTCTATTTTTTTCTCAAAGTTCATATGTCAATTGTTTATTCTTTATTTGGTATTCAGGGGAACCGATGTGACCGTGCTAGACACGCACGAAGGGTTCACGCACGTCTTCGAGTCCACTTTTGAAAGCGCAGAGGGAGTCAAGGAATACATTGCACACCCATCACATGTAGAGTTTGTAGATGAATTCTTGGCTTTGGCGGAGAAGATGCTCATAATGGATTACAAGCCGGCAGCTACCAATTAGTAATGATTTCGGCGAAGTGTTGCCCTGCCAGCTTCTTTTGTCGCCCTTGGTGATATTTTGTTTGTGTTTGAAATTCATTTGGTATTTATAAGTTACTCATATGTACCTTCTGCTAAATAATCTGGCCGGCATGTTTAATATCACTTGAGAGTGACTGTTGAACTTAGTGTAATTGTTTCCTTTTTGCAGGATACAATTTGGTGCTACTATAGTTTGAATATTATTTCCTAAAGTTTAAAATAAGTTAGGCTTTCCGATTGTTCGTAGCGCTTACGACTATTAAAAATCTTGCACGGGCTCTGTTTTCCTTTAGAATCAACATTTTCCGTTTCGTTCAAGCATCAGTGACGTGTGTTTAATGTTAACCACCAGAAATTACATATACTTTAGTACGAACATGTGGTGCACTCCTCTTCTACAAACACTAGTGCAGAACCGGGCTGTATTACCGGTTCATAAGGCCCTTTAGTGCCGGCACTAAAGGGTGGAGACTAAAGCCCCCCCTCCCCTTAGTACCGGTGCAGTACGAACCGCCACTAAAGGGCCACCACGTGGCACGAGCTAGCGCCCGGGGCGGGGAGACCTTCAGTTCCGGTTGGTAACACCAACCGGTACTAAAGTTTTTTTTGAAATAAAGCAAAAATAGCCCACCTACTGGGCCGACATGGCCTGCATACGACTAGAAACTCAACCTCTAGTTGGGCCAGGATGCAGACACGTATGGCCCAGTAGGCCCCATAGGGCAGAAGACTCGCAATAGGCCCACAAAGGCCTGCTTAGAGAGGAGCTCTACACGGTAGCCGCGGCGGGGCATATAAAGCGGTGCGAGCTCCTCTCAACTAGCAAGGTGGGACTAAACATTGTGCACTGCAGGTGGCAGCACACCCCTTTTGTACCGGTTGGTGGCACGAACCCGTACTAAAGGGGGGGTCTTTATTACCGGTTGGAGCCACCAACCCATACTAAAGGCCACCACCTCTTTAGTACCGGTTCATGGCACGAAACGGTACTAAAGGTTCGCCACGAACCGGTACTAATGAGTGCCGCCCGCCTAGCCGTTGGAACCGGCACTAATGATCATGTTCGACGAGATTTTGTACTATATATAGTACAAAAATAATGGGAATAGATAATTCTAAAAAGAAAGAGTTGTCTTAATGATAATGTGCCTACATGATATACATACATTTTTAACGCATGGAGCAAGGAGTGCCCTTGCACGTGTACATGCGCTTAGATCGAAAGTGAGGGTTAATGGGCTATTGACCATATTGCATGTTCCATGCATACACGTGCATATGCATGACAAAACTACCTACGTGCGTACTAGCACATGATCATGACTTGGTACAGCCAGTGCATACGCGCGTGACCTGGCCGGGTTGTACGTGGTCCTAGGACCCGGCGTATATACAGTACATCAAATATGGTTACACCAGCCGGCCGCGTATGCATACGCGAGTATCTCAATACCCATATGCCTGGCCCATGAACTCAGCTTCACACGTTTGGAGAGGAACAGGCCTACCAGCAGCCACGTGAACGAGGGGTGTATCAGGTAATTGGTTTTGTGTGCAGATTTGTACGTCAAGAAGAACCGTCGAAGAGATAAGCATCTCCGCCAGATAGAAAGGATTGGGACGAGCCAAAGCTAAAACATCGGGACGTTTCATCTCCACGCATCCATATCTCCTCCAGTAAAATAGGGAGCAACCGTTCGCGAGGCATCACTCGGCAGCCTACCCCACGGCCTATATATACCCATGCATCAGATCGCAGAGCGAGAGGCGACGCACGAGGAGAGGAGACACACGGAGGCATCGAGAAACACTAGGAGGAGACGCGCCCGTGCGGCAGCGTCGATGGAGTTGGCATCTTGCCGGAGGAGACGTACATAAAAGATGCTGCTGCGGCAGCGCCGAGGCCGATTAGACGACGAGAAGCTGCAGCTAGCGCCCGGGAGGACGACTCGGAAGCTGCCCAATCTTGGCCGGCGCGTCGGGAGTGGCAACGACGCCCTCATCACCCTCTTTCTTTTCTTTGACGTTGTTTTAACAGGGTTCAGGAAGGGCAAGAGAGGGACTCACGCACGACAGGGGAGAGGACGAGGAGGAGATGCGCCCCTGGCGGCAGCATCGGCAAGATCGGGACGGAGATGACGGCTGCGGCGAGTACGGCCGGCGGCTCCGTCGCAACGATGCAAGTATGCATGCAAGAAGACCGGCGAGAGGACACCGCTGCAGCGGACAGTGGCACCTGTCCCAGCCCGACGACCGCGACGGCAACACACACGATGCCGTTGCGTGTCAAGTCAGGCTAGCTCTTCAGAAAGCGTGGAGACATATCGAGATGCATGACACATGCATGCAAGGGCACGTATGATGCTCTTCTCTTCAATGACCCGTTTCTTTTTTTCTTTCTATTCTTAATACACCAGATCGCATCAAGAGAAACGTCAAGGGGAGAGGTACGCATCGACGCACCCCCAGGAGGTGACGGCACGTAGTGGACGCGGGCAAGAGGAGACGCGCCCCAGGCCGGCGGTGGCGCTGGCCACATCCTGAGTTCGGTGACGGGCCGACGACGACGGCGTCGACTCGCAAGGCGTGCACTGCGTGTGCGCTGCCATGAGGCATTTGCAGTGGCGCCGAGCTGGAGGCGTTGTGGCCACAGAGAAGAAGAACACGTTCGCGGCGACAACGGCAACGGGAGCACGTTGCCAACGATCTGACATTGGACGCACCCACAGCGTGCTGGCACCCGGCAAGATGAAGAACGGGCAGCAACACATGCCCTGCTGACTAACTTCTTTTGATCTACATATATACTATATGTTTTCGTCTAGCGGGGGTCAGAGAGAAAACATCAGAAGCAGCACCTGGGGACGGAGGCACGGCCGGAGAGGCAACTCACCATGCACACACACACAGGTCGGGAGCGTTGCCGAAAGCAATGTTCGCATGACCGGACCCCCGTCGGAGATGGAGCCGCCGGACCGGAAGGTGAAGTGGACGTTGCCGGAGATGGTCTTCACCAAGCCAGCGCCACAAAGAACGACGAAGAGGTCATTATCACCACCTGATGTTCGCCTCGTCACGACGGTTCGGCCAAGACGACGACACGGAGCACGCCACGATGCCGCCCACCGTCGAGGTTGCCAGGTCGATGCCCTGGAGGTCGACGCCACGGTGGCCACCCCACTCATCACCGCGCGATGAGGACGACGCGTCACCGGAACTCATCTTCACCAAGCCCGCGCTATGGATGCTGACGCTACCGGGGTCGGTGTCATAGAGGTCGACGCGACGGTGGCCGCCCCCCACTCATCACCGCTCGACGAGGGCGACGCGTCTCCGGAGCTCATCTTCACCAAGCCCGCGCTATGGACGCTGACGCCATGGAGGTCGATGCCCCGGAGGTTGACGCCACGAAGGCCGCCCCCTGCTCATCACCGCTAGACGGTGGACGCCACGGAGATCGTTATCATCACTCGCGACCGCTTTATCACGAGGGTGCCGCGGAGGACGACGATATGGAGCACGCCATGAAGAGCCTGTCGTCGATGTCGTCAAGCCGGCCCCATGGAAGCCGACGACACGGAGGTCGCCGAGATGTCATCCCCTTCATCACGGTGACTCCATGGAGCTCGACGGCACCGAGGGCCTCATCACTCCTCACATCTACTTCATCATGATGAGGCAGCAGAAGACGACGAAGTGGAGCATGCCACGACGTCGCCCGTTGTCGATGTTATCAAGCCGCCGCCATGGCGTGGAGGTCGATGGCACTGAAGTCGCCATCACCGTTCTACGGAGCCCGTGACTGCTTCATCGCACAAGAGAAACATCATCCAAGAAGAAGCACGCTTATCACGCCGTGCGTTCTTCCGTGAAGACGGAGCACTTGCCGGCGGCTCCTTGAGGTGGACGCGTTGAAGACATCGTGCAACCCGTAACATCGCCGAAGCACTCGCCAGCGGTTCTTCGTCGGCACCTACCAGCAACATCGAGCAACGGTGCAGCCAATGTTGTAACGGAAGCAAACAATGCCCTACCTCTGAGCCGACGCCTCGCCGGGTCCACCTTTCCCTCGTCACAGCAGGAGCATCCGGTTCGACGGCCGACTTCCCATCACCGAGAGACCACCTTGTGCCACTAAGTGCCTCTAAACTATCGCTAATGGTGTAGGCGAATTAGTATGCACACTATACCTCATGTGCACGTACATGGGCCATGCATGTACGTGGATGTTGGCTGGATGGCAACGTACGCGTTCATTAGATTCACAAAAAGAAATGCATGGAAGAAGCTACACATGAGCTATCACCCGAAGACGACGCCAATGAAGTGGTTCGACACCATCTACTTCGTCATGCTCGGTGTTGGAGACGCGCAGCACCCCACCTCCTGCTTGTCCACCCCGTCTTACTGTAGAGCTCTGAAGATGAACATGTGAGCACGGCGACGTCCACTCCGCGCCCGGACGCGAAGTGAAGGCTGAGGTCCTACACCACGATGCCATGATTTAGATAGCCTCCTACCCCCGTGTCGCTGCTACCGGCGCCACACTCATTCGGAAGCCGAAGCCGAGCAAGTCGGCGCCGCCCGAGGACAAGGTGCGGCCGCAGGGTGACGCGACTTCAACAACAACACCGTTCCTCTACGATCTCGTGAGACGATGCCTTGACTACACCGACTGCCGTGGACTCGGCGTCTGACCGGGACGAGGTGTCGACCACTCAGACCATGCTGGCGCGAGCAACGCGACGGTTATACACTGACGCCGGTCTCCATCAACAATTACTCCCGCAGGGTGTAGACCCTTGTACACCCCGAGAAGTTACTGGTCGTCGAGAAGTCCGAGCCGAGCGTGATCCATGCTACCCCAACAACAACTCCTCCAACGCCGCCAAGACCGACGAGGCACGACGGCAAGGGCGAGCGTGGCCACCGCAAAGGCTACGCTACACGCGGCACGTGTACCGACGAGGACACGGGCTCTGCCGCCGTCCACACACACATCACCATCATCATGCATGGAGAACGCGAAGCGAAGACGACGAAGACGACCACACAGCTCAATCGGAGGTATCCCGCGGAGCAACCCGAGGGAGTAATTAACCGGGAGCTTTTCGAGGCCCCGGGAACCAGGAGATCACACAATCGCCACAGCCAGCTTGGCCGTGCTAGTAGGCCACGGAGCGCACCCTTTTTTTTTGGGATATTGTAATTTTATTTATCCATTGAGATTAATGAAATACATGTTCCCGTATTTCTTTTTCTTTTGTGTATTATAGTACACTGGCACGCCCGCATACACAGTTTTCTTTCCCCGGCGTCTAAGAGAAACACACTCCCTTCTTCCCTTCTCCCCGGAGTCCTTAGATGTTTTTCTCGTGTCAAACAGATCACATTAGTGCCGGTTCAATTACAAACCGGGACTAATGAGCTTCACATTAGGCCCTTTTTCTAATAGTGGAATCCATTCTCAACATAGATAACACCTCTAGTACACCTTGTTGATGGCCAAATAAGTGTATGGTGAATGTTTATATGAACTTCAGTGCGAAAAGGTTCAGGAATGGAGGCCAAATTTTTCCGTATACTCGTGTGCTCAACATAAAGTAATGGTCCAGACTCGAAAAAACCGCATTGACCAGGACTAACCTCCCTGCCAAATACAACAGATGGGCTTTCTAGCTGGCGAGGTACTTGTCCACCTTGGCGATGAGGGGGCGGAAGTTACCAAGCTTGTTGGTGGAGAGAGGGAGCCCAAGGTAGCTTTGGGGGATCAAGGTGAGCTGGCAAGGATATCATGGTGCTCTTCCTGAGGTTGATTGGCAACCCAATTGCACTCTATAAAAGGTCGAAAGTTTGACTCCGGCAAGACATGACAGATGGGGACCCTTGGATGACGACAAGGGTGTCATCTACCTACTGGATGATGGGGCAAGGCATGTCGTCTCGTAGGGGATGATGCATATGGTCGTCCTGACATTTTTTCTAGATGAGACGCTAGAAGACATCTGCAACGAGGATGAACGAGTAGGGAAAGAGAGGGTCACCTTGCCTACTCCCCCAACGACAGAGCATACACTGCCCTGAATTCCATTAAGTAGGACCACAGATCGATGGGAGGTTAGGATTTGGGAAACCCAACCTATCCACTTGGAGAAACCTCACACATCAAGGGTGTCGAAGAGGACCCCTCATATCGCCTAGTCGAATGCTTTTGCAAAGTCAACTTTGTTGACAAGGGGTGTGAGCAGTTCGTTTGTTGCAGAGCTAGGTGATCCTTGAGGCATAGAAGAAATTTTTCAGAG
>NC_041383.1:24044206-24075822 GCF_002162155.2 Triticum dicoccoides
TGAGAGTCGTTGCATCCGGGCGCAACATGTTGAACACTCTCAGCGAGTCCCTTGACACTAGCATTTTGCAATAAAATAGGGCAGATGGAGCTTAGAGCAAGCACTCATCTTTCGTAGGCAACAAACGATGTACGCCCCATCGATCCCCTCAAGATCTGCGACCCTAGCATGAAAATCGTTCGCTAGGTCTAGGGGAAGAACCTCAAACTTGAAAGCACGATAGAAGGCTTGAATGAAGATTTCCTCGTCATGGCCGAAAGAACCCTAGATTTCCTCGTCGGAGAAGGGGCGCCGAGGCGATCGCAGTGAAATCCGATAAGCCCCTCCCATAAAGGCCAATGACGTTAAAACCCAGACGGACTCGACCGAGGAGCTCAATAGTGCAGAGAAGAAGGCGTGCAACACGATTTCTTGTCCACGTCGACAGGAGGGGGTGCAACCCCACCTTACTAGTACTACGCACTGCACATGTACCAACAAACAAATGCAGGAAATTGTATCACTGTAAGGCTGGTCGTAATGGTAGTATCATAGATAGTATCATGCATGCCAACTAGGTAATTTTGATGAGGTGTCATAGCATTAAATGAAGAAAGATAGGATGGAGTATCATATCATGATACCATATCACGAATAAATGATATGCTACTTTGTGTCATGCATGGCAATAAATAAAGTACTACATGATACTAAAATGTGATATTATGCATTAGAGAGGTAGTATCATACACTAGTATCATATGCATGATACTAGTACATGATACTCCCCATTACAACCAGACTAACAGAGGGGTTCTCTTTTTAGGGGCATCACTGCACCAGAGGTAAACCAGCCAGCTCTCCGATCCCCACACGATCCTTATCCCGGGGAAAAAATCGTTTGTTTATGCCACCATGATTACCCTGGTGGCCCGCGAGTGCTGCCCATGCCCATGATACCACGATCGTCGATCCCGCTCTGATCTTGTCAAACGCCACCAACCCCAGGATCCCAGATCCGCGCACAGCTGGGTAAACCCATCCGCTCCACGCCAAACTGTACAAAGCGCGCGGTGGCCGGACAAGAAAGAAGCTCACCAAGAAACCACACCACCGTCCACCGAGCACACAAGCAAGCAAGCAAGCGGGGAGGAGAGGAGACGGCGGTGCGCGGCGGCGGCCAGCAGCACGAACAAGCCGGGAGCGACGATGGCTGCGGCGGCGGGGAGCGGCGGCGTGGTGAAGCACCTCGTCATCGTGCAGTTCAAGGAGGACGTGACCCCGGAGCGGCTGGACGGGCTCGTCCGCGGCTACGCCGGCCTCGTCGACAAGGTCCCCTCCATGAAGGCCTTCCACTGGTACGCCACCTGCCCTCACCGCCACCACCAACCCCCTGTCGGTTCACGCACCTCCTGCCTCTGCCGCCTTTCTGCTGCACTGTTGCTGTAGCTGCTCGGGCTGCGCCCGGCAGGTGCTCGACGAATTGCCTGCCTGGGCTCTGATTCTTCCCTGCGCGGCTGCTGGCTTGGAAGCCATGTGATCGCTCTAAAAATGACGGATTCAAGTAGTAGTAAACCAGCTACTATTTCTCTTGGATCCAACAGGGGAACCAAACCAGTGTGGTCAAACCAACAAGTAAAGCTGATGCAGCCAATGCAAACTACTCAAGCATCTCTCATGTTACAAATGCCTTGACAGGACATCTTCAACATTTAGCCTCATGTGGTTTGATTTATGATTTTTTTTTGCTGGTGATATTGAGTTGGCATGGCTATAATCTATTCATTCGCAACAAGAATGAATCAAAGCTTCCCCTCACAATGGCACAACAACTCGTGTCTGCCAGTTTACATTATGCCCTCAAATGTGCCCGTTTGTCGAAACCAACCTTGAAACCAAGCTATCACACCCTGTCAGACACTCACGAGTTTTCAGCCTGTTCTCATTTTCGCAAAGCTGAAACATCAATTTTGCGTTCTTTCTTTGGCTTGCAGGGGAACCGATGTGAGCATAGAGAACATGCATCAGGGGTTCACGCACGTCTTCGAGTCCACCTTCGAAAGCACGGAGGGAGTCAAGGAGTACGTTTACCACCCAGCACACGTCGAGTTTGCAACTGATTTCTTGGGTTCAACGGAGAAAGTCCTCATAATCGACTTCAAGCCGGCAGCGGTCAACTAATGGCTTCGGCCAAGTGAGACGCCGAGGACTTCTGTTGCCGCCTGCCTTATCGGTGCTGCTTCTGTGTGTTTGTGTCCGAATTTCATCTCGTATTCACCAGCTATGTACCTTGTGCTAAATAAATCTGTTCGACCTGTTGTATCTGTTGAGAATGAACGCTGGATTTGGTGTAACTGTGTTCTGACATTTTGTAGCACTTAATAATCAGTATTATGTGTGAAAGGTTCTTCTTTGTCGCTACTAAAGTACCAAGCAGTCTGTGTCAATCCGTAATGGCAATCATGGTAAATTATAAGAGCTCCTACGTTTTGCTGCTATCTTCGCCATGTGCATCTGGCAAATTGCGGTATCATCCACTTTATGACCCGCGTTATCTAGATAGTTTTGCATTTTGTGGTGCAACTTTGGGAACAAATTTGGCATAAGCATGTCCTATTGCTTTGCTTGCTTAAAACTTATATCAAGCAATTAACTAGTTTTTTCTTTCTTTCTAAAAACAGATTTTCTTGCTGTGCTGGATGGTATGCGCCCATGGCTGTCGTCGTGGTCGAACGGAGAACCATAGATGTTCCCTAGGCAGAGGGAACTGCACTGCTTTGCTGTTACTTGTTCAAAACAAGGAGTTGCTCTGCTTTTCGCGTGATTTCAACTAGGTCATGAAATCACCGGCATCTTCATCCCCTCTGGTGAATCGCCGCTGAATCATGCATATAATGTTTTATCAAACTGTTTTGTTAGTTCTTGTCTTCTTGGACTAAGGTACTCGTTACTCATTACTCTCATTAGAAGCACTGTGGTGATAGCAAGAACGCTGAAAATAGGGTCTACTCTGTTTATAGGAAAAACAGATAGTTGTTTCACCATCTGAGATAGATGTACATCTGCTAGAGAAACTCCGGCGGAAAAAAAAATATACATTTAGGTGATAGAACACTATTAGCAGATGAAAATACCGTCAGATCACCCGGCCACTCATCACAATCATATATGTCATCTCATCAACCAAACACTCGCTGAATTTACGGTTCATGCACACCACAGTGTTGATGCACAAAGGTGTGCACACCCTCTTATTACAAGCACACACAAGCTAGAACTATAGTGCTTGCTTAACACACAAAGACAAGCTAACACACCTTGGTAAAAACATACCGTTTATTCATGACGCATGTAGCAGCACAAACACACTTCAAAGTTCAAACACACAGGCAGCTGGTAAGGGCTTAAGAAGTGGTGAGAAGAGAACAGGTAACAGCGATAAATGCTTCCCGCAGGCCGACCTCCCTTCTATTGGTGAACCACACGCCTAGTACCATAACAGATTATCTGAAAAATAAAGAAACAGAATCAAAAGCAATTACTAAGAACTATTTTGACACTTTATGGATCTGTGTAGCTAGTAAGAACAACAATCTGCACCAAACCTTAGAAGGGAGCCCCTTGGGATGGTCTTCTTGTAGTGAGCTGAGTGGCGTATTTCGAAGAGCGACGGGTCATGGCCAACATCGACGCCGTCCCACACGAGCTTATCCCACCAGTCCTTCTCACAGTCCACCACCGGCTTAGGATCTTGATGTGCTACAGCCGGTAGACGCCTCAGGCCCCAGCAATCCCTGAGACTGATCGTCTGTAATGCCGGTGCGGTCAGTTTGGCCTCGCAAACCTGCTCCAGGCTATGAAGATGGTATAGCTTGATGTGCTTCAGATTGTCGAATTTGACACCAGATGCGATTTCTTGAGGGCACCATTTGTCCAATGGGAAAACATGTCGAAGGTTACTGCAGTACGCAATCTGGAGGGTCTCCAAGCTATGCAAGATGAAGGAAATGGGGAGGACGAACACCAGCTGAGGGCAGTTGTGCAGGTATATGTGCTGCAGTTGTTTGAAACAACGACTACTGCTTTGAGTATTAATGCCTCTACCCCAGATGCAATAGGCCATCGGGAGATCAGAAGCTGAGAATGCCCTTATGTGTTCAAAGTTCATTTGTGCCCTCCAACATTTAAAAAGGATGTGGAGCTTTGGGCACCTCTCCACATGACACCATTCTAGGCCGCGCCAGATCCCTCCACGCTTTGGGGGAATAGCAGTGATGGATGAATTGTCATGCACATGCAACGATTGAACAAATGTCAAAACAAAATCTCTGAAATATCCGTTGTCATCTATACTCTCAAAGTTGTAGCTTCCTTCGCCAATCTCGATGTGCTTCTCCAAAGGTTGAAGCTGTCGACGGTCCCATAACAAGGACAAGCATTTGACATCCTTGACAAGGGCAATATCATTATAAAGAGACAACTTCCCTGTTGGAACCAAATTGGTTTCTTGGCTAGGGCAAACCTCCTCAATACTATTCGTGATGCTGGCTTGGCTATGATCCATACAAGTGATAAGGAGGTGTACCCTGGAGGAGTTAGGGTATATTTGACTTTTTATTCCTTGTATGGCTGGCCCTATGAACCTTCCGTCTGTAAAGGCAATACAGGCCTTAAAGTCAAAGGATCCGTCCAGCATTGATCTTGTGGTTCCCCGTGTGTCTACATGTAGCACTTGCAATCTAGGGTATCCGTCCCAGATCAGGGCACGAAGTTGCTGACAACCCAATAGGAATAGCTTCCTGAGGCCTGGAACGCCCATTGCCTTGAGGTTGAGCACTTTAATGGATGTACTAGAGAGGTCCAGTTCCTTCAAATTGGGCAGTGCACGCAAGAATATTTTGTGCAATCGAACACAACCCTCTAGGGAGATCTTGGTCACCTTGGCTTTTAATTCCTTTTTCTGCAAGGCCACCTTGGCTGTTTCTTCTTCTTTTTGGGAGGCCACCTTGGCCTTTTCTTTTCCTTTATTCCTTTCTTGTGGGACCACCTTGGCTTTCTTCTCATCTAGATCTACCGGAGACTTGAGTCGTAATTCCCTTTGTGGCAGATCTATGAAAAGTGTCCAGTTGTCAGCTGGGCCAAAACCATCGAAGCTGAAACTCTCAAGCAGTGGAAGAGCTCCTTGGAGTACAATATGCTCCAAGCTGGAACAACCATCAAGAACAAGCATCTTCAAACTTATTGCTGATGACAATTCAGGTAATGATTCCATGCGAGTGTTGCCGGACAAGTCAAGGAGCTGCAGATCCATCATATCTATGGAAGAGAAACTGTCCACTGTGATGACATCTGAAGATTCGGTTACTCGGAGCTTGTGAAGTTTCTGTAGCCTTTTCCATGCATGACCGATAGTCTTCCATGAGACTCCCTTTGTATTTATCTCCCTGAGATTTGTCATCAGTTCAATCATCTGTGGAAATAAAACATATTCTGTGAAATGCAAGTCAAACACCAGCAGGTTGGGAAAAATTGATCCGCTGCCATACTCCTTCCTTGTGTTCGTGCAATGATCAAGCCAAAGGAATCTCAAGTTGTGGCAACACCAAAAAGGAGGATATGCAAAATCAAAGCTGCACTTGCTGAGTTTTAGCACACGGAGATTGGTAGCTAGGTGAAAAAAATCATAGCGTAGATAAATTGGATCATGTCCCTTGTAAGTTAGGAAATATGATGATGCACTATTGGGTACATAACACATGTCATGTGCGGTTTTTTTGTTTGAGGTAACTGAATACCAGCCATTATAGGGGTTTTCTCGCTGATTCAAATACTTTGCAAATGGTCCTTTTGCCGCTGAAGAATAGCCTAACCGTGATATCACTCCATATAATGCATTGCCAATCTCCCAAGCTCTGTCCCCTTGAAGGATTCCATCACAAATCCAGTAGTTGCAAGCGTGAGTATCCCAACCATAGTCGACACCGATGGCTGGGTTTTGTTGTGATTGTTTTGTCAGGAACGTTGAGTACAATAAGCAATCTAGAACTGTTGTCGGGTTGATGCCATCCATGCCGGTGTGATCAATCACTGCAGCCGCTTGTTTGTGAAAGAAAGCACACACCGGGTGACTACTATTTTTGATAGAGATGGAGTTGGAGACCATATCTTGAGGGCCAGAGTAGATGGTCATATCAATGTAAGTAGAAATGGACATCAACTTATGCAATCCGCTCACTGAGTAGGGAAATCTGCCATGATTGGTCCACAGCAATTTACCTTTACCAAACGGACCAACTTCAGGAATGCCACACTCTGCCAGATCAATATCTTCATCTCCCCCATAATGTAAAATCAGCAGAAACTTTTCATACAATAGAGATTCATAGATCACTCTCCCGATGCTTGCTATCACTTCCCTAGAGCTCTCATCTACCCCTCTAAAATCATCTTCTTCATCCTGCTCATCAAATAGTGCCATTACATGCTGAAGGTTCAACTCCTCCGCAATTGCCCTCTGCATGGCCCTTCTATTTTTCCATAGGGAGCAATCCACATGGATAATTCTGCCAATATGTCTTTTCATGTCATGATCGCTTGTGGATCTTAAGGCTTTTGCTGTAGCTCTAAGAACAGCAGATGCTCCCAGACCCTCAGCATCCCAGCCACCAAAGCAAAATGCTTTAGCTTTGCCTTGTGTAGTACGGTCGCATTCACACAAAAGACCAAGCAATTGTTTGACGGCGTCGTCAAGATCCTTTGCTCTCTGCAGTAATAAAATGGCTGTTATATATGACTTCCACAACACATGCTTATATCAGTATTCAGTAGTTTGGTACTCTAGGTTGTACTAGCTATTTGCATATGACTAAACTAACGCCACAAGTGGTGCCATCATAAATAATATCATTCGGATTCGTTAGGGAGTGTCCCGTTTGGGAGTTTAAATAGAGTGGAACTATAAATAAGGGTTCAAAATAAAAGTTCAGATATCCTCACTTAATGTACATTGAGTTGTTGCGGTCCAAATTGCTGACTGCTGATCTAAACATGAGGATGATCAACACAATGGGCGTATATGATGCACCCATAGTTTTAAATAGCGCGCTAAGCATCTTAGCGCCGGACCTTTTTCAAATGCTATAGCGTGCTATAGCGGAGCTATAGCGCGCTATTTAAAATGTTTATTCATTTGTTTGGACCAAAGTCTCTTAGCGCAAGATCTTTTGTAAACGCTATAGCGTGCTATAGCGGAGCTATAGCGGGCTATTTGAAACAGTGGATGCACCTGCTAACAAAATCAACAGTCTGATCCTAGGTCTTCCAGACATGTTGAGCTCCTTATGCCAATTTATAAATTTGCAAAGCATGCAGCTACTGCCTAGTGCCTACGCACTCAATTGACAAATTTATGATCGTGTGATTGCCTGCTGTATCTGCGTTCGTTGTGGCTGTGTAAAGCTAGAAGGATTCATTGGCCTGGCACCGGCTGTATTTCTGTCAGTTACTAGCTTATCACACCATAACTACCGGTCTTTTGAAATGACTGCATCACTAAGCAACCAAATTACACCATTCTCAATCGGCATACTTTGTAGAATTTGCTTTATCCACAGCAGAAATCTGGGGAGGCTTCTGCACAGGCCCCAAGCTACACTCTAGTAGATTATAAATTTATTTATTTATTTAGAAAAGGAGGAATACCCCCCGGCCTCTGCATCTGGACGATGCATACGGCCAATTTATTAATTATGAACACAAGACCTTACAAAGTCGTACAACAGTAAGACCAAAGCCACCATCTGAGCAGCCTCTGTCGCTACTCCTATCTAGCTGATGAAGGGGCGCTGATGGTCTGGGCCTAACACCAAACGAATCTCGCAGCCAAACCTAACATTTAAGACCTGAGGTCCCAACCAGGACGCCTGCCGGGTATGGGCACCCACCAGTCCGGCGTGCTCCTCAACCAAGACGCCTGCCGGGTATGAGGCCGCCACAGCCACCTGCCACATATCCATCTTCAGAGCTGTACTGTTGTATCGGCCTTGCTCGGTCTCGCTGCCGCCGACGCCACCACGACGCCAGACAGCGTCGACCTCCTGCGCGTGTCCGTCACCACACATCTGATGCCAAGCCTCCGCTGCTCCATGCCGCCAAGAGCCGTCGCCAAGAATATGTAGAACGAAACACCGCTCCACCGAAAGGGAGGCAGCACACCCCCACCCCTCACCTGCAGACCCTTCCATCCGATCCCAATGTCCTTGGCGCCGCCTTCAGGAAGGTTACGGTGCACGGGGCGCCGCCGACGCCCGATCCGCATCGGATCTTGGGCTTTCACCCGGACATAGGTCGGAGTGGAGAGATGGTGTCCTTAGCAGCGCCCCCAAGGAGGAAAGCGGTGCCAAAATACGGCGTCGCCGCTGCCGGCCAGCCAAGGCAGCCAAAGTTTCCCTCGGACACCGATCTGCTCCAGCAGAACACACCGGAGGTGGATCCGGCAAGATCCAAAACCGAACGGGACTGGGAAGGGATGCATGGAAGGGAGGGGGGCAATACCTCCAGATCTGGCACGGGAAGATCCGCGCCGCGCTCGACCACCACCTGCGGCTCGCCGTCCTCACGGCCGAACCCTCAGGCACGCCGCACGCCATGCCAGAAGGGGCCGCCGCCCCTGGATCCGAGGGCCTCCGCGAGAAGGAGCGCCGAAAACCCCGCCGCCACCTTCCCCGGCGCCCGCGCGGGCTTTCCGGTGGTCGTCTCCGGTGGCGATGTAAATGATGATTATATATTTATAATTATCTGATTAATTAGTGTAACTTGTTCCTTTTGTTGGGGATGTAAATGATGATTATGACAGGTGCAAATGATGCACATGCCAACAAGACCGGGTTTCAAGCACGCAGACGTGAATTAACAACTAACTACTTTGCGATCTCACCAACGAGAAGAGGAACTAACCAGGTGGTGCGATCTAGGTTCCCGAGACATATTGAACTTCAGAGAAAATCACTCCCAGGAGGGACGGAAAGTCATGAGAAACAAATATGTCCAACCCGTCAGCTGTAGATCTCTGCACTCCCTGCAAAAGTAAAGAGGCCGGATCTCCTCAATCCTGATCTGAAGCTGTGAAAACCAATGAGAAAATACGGTGTAGTATGTGCAATTGTGGTACCTCTGGAGCTGTCTCCAAGAAGCAGGGAAGAACACTTGCAGCGAGCGATAAGAAATGATGTCCCCAAGAAATCCAGTCCCGGGCGGCGATATATCACACGATCATCTTGGTTAAGACAAAAGGAAACTTCACTGTTTCATGTCATGGAGCTCCTCAGAATGCAGTGAGAAATGGAGCAGCCATACGTTTCGGCAGGACGGGTGTGGCGGTGATGGCGCTGGCTTCTGGCATCATGTTGCTTTTGTTTTTTCCAAAGCATTGCTTCCTTGCTTGCACCGGTAGACAATGCCATGCTGCTGATCCTCTTTGTGATATCTCTTTTCTTTTTGTTCTGTTCTTCTTTTTCTTCCTTCTCTTTCTCTCTTTAGACAGCAGAATCTGCATTTTTTCCGTTTCATTCAAGCATCAGGGGCCTGTGTTTAACTTTAATCGCCATGGATTATATGCACTTAAGTAAGAAAACGCGGTGTACCTCCTTTTTCTGCAGATCATTCTCAAACATAGATACTGCCTCTTCCTAAGTACAGCCCTTTGTGTGAACTTCAGTGCAAATTGTTACATGTTGTAAGAAACCACTAGCAAATCATACATTGGTAAACCAGTTTACCGACCAGGAGAACAGATCATAGTCTTGTTGTATTTGTTTCTGGTACAGCCGTGCATGTATATATGATTGTACAATCTCTTTTTGCCAGTAAAGCTACTGACAATTGCAACATATATCAGACAGAACAACTAGATACAACCGAAACAAAATTACAACACACAAGATGGCCTTGTGAATTACAGCTCCATTGAATTAATTTGAACAACTATGCGCCGAAGACGACTCCAGTGCCATAGCAGAGATAACTGGTCACCGGTGTATGTAGGCAAAATTTATACTGTTATGTATTTCAGCATAGATGAGCGCACATCCTCCATGAAAGCCACGGCCTCCTCCTGAAAAGTAAACACAAACACACAGGTTTAGAATAAATAGTAGCAAAAGAAGCACACGATCAAAGATCCAAAGCATTGCTAATTTATCCGGTTCTCATTCCTTATAGAGGCCAGGGGCAGCACATCACCTGGTTACTGGTCTTGGCGCTCGCTATGTTCTCGTCGAGAAGCGTTAATATGGACATGTTGAGCTCGTTCCGTTCAACCATGTCGAGCAGCTGCGCAAGAGCAATTCACAATTACAAAAACTCAGCAGGTTCATACCAGACTAGTGACGGCATTTTTGAGCTCTTGTTGTTTCAGATCTTACAGTTTTCTTCCTATCTTTGGATTGCAGGATGTTGGTGAGCCGCTCCTTGGCCGTGACCAGGTCGTTTTGCAGCTTGTCGTAGGCCTCTGCATCATCAGCAAGGGCAACAGTTACAGATACAGAGAAGTTATCTACCTAGCTTGGAACATTGAGATGGTTTAGTGAGACTTTTTACGGTACATCAGATTAATTTGGACCGTTTATTTTTTTAGTTCAATGGCCCAGATGAGCAGATACTACACTAGATTTTCGGTAGTATATTAAGTAATTAAGGGTGTTTTGGGTAGTTCAAATGTATCCATCCCGCAGACACCTTCCCCTGAAATCTCACGCGGTAATTCTCCATCCCACACTCGTTCATAATTACCAATATGTCCTTAAGTTAAAATCTGACGGTCTCATGCTGACCATTAGATTAACTTAATACTACCCGTTATGTTGAGTAGTATGATGTACCGTAAAATTTCCCATGGTTTAATAGAGCTAAGATTTTGTTCACTGACCGACTCCCTCCCCGATGACCTTCTGCATCGCCTCCAGCTCGATCAGTCTGTCTTCATTTGCCTGCGAGCGCGCACACAGAGGAAACCAAAATCAGGCTGGAATTTATCAGTTGGAACAAATTTTACCGCACACTCAAGAGCAGAGGAAGCAGGGAGCACAAGTTCAAGTTGGCAGTACAGACCGCTGTTCTGGTGACTGCGAACTTGATCTGCGCGATCTCGCGCTGGATGTGGTCGAAGAAGCCCTTGTTGAGCCTGGGCCGGAGCCTGCCGATCTCGATCTCGATCTCCCGCGCGTCCGTGTCCAGGAAGAACTCCACCAGCCCGGCGTCCGTCTCAGGTATCACCCGCGCCTGCACCCACGCCGTGTCAGGAGGTCTTAGCTCAGCCCGGCCACAGGACGTGCTCGACGGACGGAATGGCAATGGATGAATGAATTGCAGTACCTCGCGCTCCTTGCGGCGGCGCTCCTGCTCCTCCTTGACCTGGAGGTCGAAGGCGGCGCGCGCGTCGGCGTCGCTGTCGAGGCGGCGCCGGAACTCGAGGCGCGCGATGTGGCCCGGCTGCGGCGGCGCCAGGATGCCCTCCGGGTCCTGCGAGCGTCCCAAACCGAGCGCGTCAGTCAGTCACCACCGGGCAGCCAGTTGGGCCGAGAGATGGAGAGACGTGGTACTGGTACGTACCCATCCGATGCAGGAGATCTTGTTGGCGACGGCGCGGCGGGCGGTGGGCGCGCGGCGGGAGGCGGGGCGGGGCGCGAGCAGCGGGAAGCGCTGGAGGATGGCGCCGAGGGAGGCGGAGGTGGACGCCATGGCCGGAGCCGGAGCCGGAGCGGCCGCGCGCGCGAGGATGGAACGGACGGACGTTATCCCTTCGCGCTAACGCTGATTGGTACGAGTGTACCGTACGATGGATGGAGCAAGGATGCTAACGATAAGATTATAGTACTAGTACCACAACAATATGGCTTTCGGATGGCCCAACGGGCCGGCCCGTCTACTTTCCCGTTTTTGGGTTTAAAACAAATAAATAAATTCCAAACAATTTCCCTATTTGGTGAACATCCATAGAAGAACTGTCATAGAAGAACGGCACCGACATCGTTCATCAATCCACATTGAAAATGGCAAGATTTCAAACTCTCAACATTGTTCAGAACAAAATTTAATCTTCTGCGAAATTTCCAAAGCTTGAAATTTCGAAGTACTCCCTCCGGTCCTTTTTACTCCGCATATTAGATTTGTGGCAAGTCAATCACCACAAAGTTTGACCAAATTCATATTAAGAAAATATCAACATCCACAATATCAAATGTATGTACTATGAAACTGCATTTCATAACGAATCTAACAATATTGAGTTGGCATTGTGAATGTTGATACTTTCTTCTATAAGTTTGATCGAAGTAGAGATAATTTGACTTCGGATAAAACTTATATGCAGACTAAAAAGGACCGGAGGGAGTACGAACTTCTAAGGTTTAAGACTTTCCAACATTTGAACTTTTGAGATTTTTTAAACTTCTACAAATTTAGAACTTTCAGTTTTCCTTTTGCCCTTTTGAACACACAACCCACCCCACCACCATAAGCACAAAACTTAGGCAAGAGATATAGTGCATTATTAAGCTTTCCCAGAAATAATTGAGAGCTTGAACTCTTTTTTGAGGAACCAAGAGCTTTTTTTAAACCACCACATATATTAATTAACCAAGATAGTTATTATAATCACTCGTTACAAAATTCACCACACAGGGTGGAACATCATTAACAAGAATACCATCTGATCTATTTTCAAGACTATACTTAGCAATGAGATGAGCCACCACATTGGCTGATCGATTAATCTTTGAAATTTTGAACCCATTTACCATCTTGGAGATATTCATTGCTTCCTTCTTCAAATAAAAAAGTGTTGACCTGTCAAAATTATCCTTTGCAAGAGACGCAGCAACAAACGCACAGTCAGTCTCTAAAATTACAGGATTGTGTAGAGTAATACCTATATAAAGGCCAGCAATACATGCCCGGAGTTCCGCTTCCTCCGTGCTTTTACAAAGCCCAATGAAATCCCAAGAGGAAACTATCACATTCCCATAGGAATCCTTGGCTACCACTGAAGGAAATATGCCCTAGAGGCAATAATAAAGTTATTATTTATTTCCTCATATCATGATAAATGTTTATTATTCATGCTAGAATTGTATTAACCGGAAACATGATACATGTGTGAATACATAGACAAACATATAGTCACTAGTATGCCTGACTAGCTCATTAATCAAAGATGGTTATGTTTCCTAACCATAGACATGCGTTGTCATTTGATTAATGGGATCACATCATTAGAAGAATGATGTGATTGACATGACCCATTCCGTTAGCCTAGCACTTGATCGTTTAGTATATTGCTATTGCTTTCTTCATGACTTATACATGTTCCTATAACTATGAGAAATATGCAACTCCCGTTTACCGGAGGAACACTTTGGGTACTACCAAACGTCACAACGTAACTGGGTGATTATAAAGGAGTACTACAGGTGTCTCCGAAGGTACATGTTGAGTTGGCGTATTTCGAGATTAGGTTTTGTCACTCCGATTGTCGGAGAGGTATCTCTGGGCCCTCTCGGTAATGCACATCTTTATAAGCCTTGCAAGCAATGTGACCAAATGAGTTGGTTACGGAATGATGCATTACGGAACGAGTAAAGAGACTTGCCGGTAAGGAGATTGAACTAGGTATTGGATACCGATGATCGAATCTCGGGCAAGTAACATACCGACGACAAAGGGAACAACGTATGTTGTTATGCGGTTTGACCGATAAAGATCTTCGTAGAATATGTAGGAACCAATATGGGCATCCAGGTTCTGCTATTGGTTATTGACCGAGAATAGTTCTAGGTCATGTCTATATAGTTCTCGAACCCGTAGGGTCCGCACGCTTAACGTTACGATGACAGTTTTATTATGAGTTTATAAGTTTTGATGTACCGAAGTTTGTTCGGAGTCCCGGATGTGATCACGGACATGACGAGGAGTCTCGAAATGGTCGAGACATAAAGATTGATATATTGGAAGCCTATGTTTGGACATCGGAATCATTCCGGGTGAAATCGGCATTTTACCGAAGCACCAGGAGGTTACTGGAACCCCCCGGGGGGTTATTGGGCCTACATGGGCCTCGGGAGAGAAGAGGGAAGGAGGCAGGAGGGGGCCGCGCGCCCCTCCCCTTCCTAGTCTGAATAGGACAAGGGAAGGGGGCGGCGCCTCCCCTTTCCTTCCCCTCTTCCTCCTCTTTCCCCCTTCTCCTATTCCAACTAGGAAAGAAGGGAGTCCTACTCCCGGTGGGAGTAGGACTCCCCCCTTGGCGCGCCCTCCTTGGCCGGCCGCCTCCTCCCCCCTGGCTCCTTTATATACAAGGGCGGGGGGGGGGGGGGCACCCCATAGACACAAGTTGATCTACGGATCGTTCCTTAGCCGTGTGCGGTGCACCCCTCCACCATATTCCACCTCGGTCATATCGTCGCGGAGCTTAGGCGAAGCCCTGCGCCGGTAGAACATCATCATCGTCACCACGCTGTCGTGCTGACGGAACTCATCCCCGAAGCTTTGCTGGATCGGAGCCCGGGGATCGTCATCGAGCTAAACGTGTGCTGAACTCGGAAGTTATCGGCAACTGGCAGGAGCCATATGGTTGTCACTTTATTGTATGAAATGCAAATGCCCTGTAATTGCTTTACTTTATCTCTAAGCGGTAGCGATAGTCATAGAAGCAATAGATGGCGTAACGACAACGATGCTACGATGGAGATCAAGGTGTCGCGCCGGTGACGATGGTGATCACGACGGTGCTTCGAAGATGGAGATCACAAGCACAAGATGATGATGGCCATATCATATCACTTATATTGATTGCATGTGATGTTTATCCTTTATGCATCTTATCTTGCTTTGATTGACGGTAGCATTTTAAGATGATCTCTCACTAATAATCAAGAAGTGTTCTCCCTGAGTATGCACCGTTGCGAAAGTTCTTCGTGCTGAGACACCACGTGATGATCGGGTGTGATAGGCTCTACGTTCAAATACAACGGGTGCAAAACAGTTGCACACGCGGAATACTCAGGTCATACTTGACGAGCCTAGCATATACAGATATGGCCTCGGAACACGGAGAACGAAAGGTCGAGCGTGAATCATATAGTAGATATGATCAACATATTGATGTTCACCATTGAAACTACTCCATCTCACGTGATGATCGGACATGGTTTAGTTGATTTGGATCAAGTGATCACTTAGATGACTAGAGAGATGTCTGTCTAAGTGGGAGTTCTTTAGTAATATGATTAATTGAACTTAAATTTATCATGAACTTAGTACCTGATAGTATTTTGCTTTTCTATGTTTGTTTATAGATAGATGGCTCGTGATGTTGTTCCGTTGAATTTTAATGCGTTCCTTGAGAAAGCAAAGTTGAAAGATGATGGTAGCAATTACACGGACTGGGTCCGTAACCTGAGGATTATCCTCATTGCTGCACAGAAAAGTTACGTCCTGGAAGCACCGCTGGGTGCCAGGCCTGCTGCTGATGCAACTGACGACGTTAAGAACGTCTGGCAGAGCAAAGCTGACGACTACTCGATAGTTCAGTGTGCCATACTTTACGGCTTAGAACCGGGTCTTTAGTGATGTTTTGAACGTCATGGAGCATATGAGATGTTCCAGGAGTTGAAGTTAATATCTCAAGCAAATGCCCGGATTGAGAGATATGAAGTCTCCAATAAGTTCTATAGCTGCAAGATGGAAGATAATAGTTCTGTCAGTGAACATATACTCAAAATGTTTGGGTATAATAATCACTTGATTCAACTGGGAGTTAATCTTCCTGATGATAGTGTCATTGACAGAATTCTTCAATCACTGCCACCAAGCTACAAGAGCTTCGTGATGAACTATAATATGCAAGGGATGAACAAGACTATTCCCGAGATCTTCGCAATGCTAAAAGCCGCGGAGGTAGAAATCAAGAAGGAGCGTCAAGTGTTGATGGTTAACAAGACCACCAGTTTCAAGAAAAAGGGCAAAGGGAAGAAGGGGAACTTCAAAAAGAACAGCAAGCAAGTTGCTGCTCAAGAGAAGAAATCCAAGTCTGGACCTAAGCCTGAAACTGAGTGCTTCTACTGCAAGCAGACTGGACACTGGAAGCGGAACTGCCCCAAGTATTTGGCGGATAAGAAGGATGGCAAAGTGAAAAGGTATATGTGATATACATGTTATTGATGTGTACCTTACTAATGCTCGCAGTAGCACCTGGGTATTTGATACTGGTTCTGTTGATAATATTTGCAACTCGAAACAGGGACTACGGATTAAGCGAAGATTGGCTAAGGATGAGGTGACAATGCGCGTGGGAAATGGTTCCAAAGTCGATGTGATCGCGGTTGGCACGCTACCTCTACATCTACCATCGGGATTAGTCTTAGACCTAAATAATTGTTATTTGGTGCCAGCGTTAAGCATGAACATTATATCTGGATCTTGTTTGATGCGAGACGGTTATTCATTTAAATCAGAGAATAATGGTTGTTCTATTTATATGAGTAATATCTTTTATGGTCATGCACCCTTGAAGAGTGCTCTATTTTTATTGAATCTCGATAGTAGTGATACACATATTCATAGTGTTGAAACCAAAAGATGCAGAGTTAATAATGATAGTGCAACTTATTTGTGGCACTGCCGTTTAGGTCATATCGGTGTAAAGCGCATGAAGAAACTCCATACTGATGGGATTTTGGAATCACTTGATTATGAATCACTTGGTACTTGCGAACCGTGCCTCATGGGCAAGATGACTAAAACGCCGTTCTCCGGAACTATGGAGCGAGCAACTGATTTATTGGAAATCATACATACTGATGTTTGTGGTCCAATGAATGTTGAGGCTCGCGGTGGATATCGTTATTTTCTCACCTTCACAGATGATTTGAGCAGATATGGGTATATCTACTAGATGAAACACAAGTTTGAAACATTTGAAAAGTTCAAAGAATTTCAGAGTGAAGTAGAAAATCATCGTAACAGGAAAATAAAATTTCTACGATCTGATCGTGGAGGAGAATATTTGAGTTACGAGTTTGGTCTACACTTGAAACAACACGGAATAGTTTCACAACTCACGCCACCCGGAACACCACAACGAAATGGTGTGTCCGAACGTCGTAATCGTACTTTACTAGATATGGTGCGATCTATGATGTCTCTTACTGATTTACCGCTATCGTTTTGGGGTTATGCTTTAGAGACAGCCGCATTCATGTTAAATAGGGCACCATCAAAATCCATTAAGACGACGCCTTATGAACTGTGGTTTGGCAAGAAACCAAAGTTGTCGTTTCTTAAAGTTTGGGGTTGCGATGCTTATGTGAAGAAACTTCAACCAGATAAGCTCGAACCCAAATCGGAGAAATGTGTCTTCATAGGATACCCAAAAGAGACTATTGGGTACACCTTCTATCACAGATCTGAGGGCAAGATTTTCGTTGCTAAAATCGGATCCTTTCTAGAGAAGGAGTTTCTCTCGAAAGAAGTGAGTGGGAGGAAAGTAGAACTTAATGAGATAACTATATCTACTCCTTTATTGGAAAGTAGTTCATCACAAGAACCGGTTCATGTGACAACTACACCAATTAGTGAGGAAGCTAATGATATTGATCATGAAACTTCAGATCAAGTTTCTACTGAACCTCGTAGGTCTACCGGAGTAAGATCCGCACCAGAGTGGTACGGTAATCCAATTCTGGAAGTCATGTTGCTTGACCATGATGAACCTACGAACTATGAGGAAGCGATGATGAGCCCAGATTCCGCAAAATGGCTAGAGGCCATGAAATCTGAGATGGGATCCATGTATAAGAACAAAGTATGGACTTTGGTTGACTTGCCCGATGATCGGCAAGCCATTGAGAATAAATGGATTTTTAAGCAGAAGACTGACACTGATGGTAATATAACTGTCTATAAAGCTCGACTTGTTGCGAAAGGTTTTCGACAAGTTCAAGGGGTTGACTACGATGAGACTTTCTCACCCGTAGCAATGCTTAAGTCTGTCCGAATCATGTTAGCTATTGCTGCATTTCATAGTTATGAAATTTGGCAAATGGATGTCAAAACTGCATTCTTGAATGGATTTCTGGAAGAAGAGTTGTATATGATGCAGCCAGAAGGTTTTGTAGATCCAAAAGGTGCTAACAAAGTGTGCAAGCTCCAGCGTTCCATTTGTGGACTGGTGCAAGCATCTCGGAGTTGGAATAAACGCTTTGATAGTGTGATCAAATCATATGGTTTTATACAGACTTTTGGAGAAGCCTGTATTTACAAGAAAGTGAGTGGGAGCTCTGTAGCATTTTTGATATTATATGTAGATGACATATTATTAATTGGAAATGATATAGAATTTCTGGATAGCATAAAGGGATACTTGAATAAAAGTTTTTCAATGAAAGACCTCGGTGAAGCTGCTTACATATTGGGCATCAAGATCTATAGAGATAGATCAAGATGCTTAATAGGACTTTCACAAAGCACATACCTTGATAAAATTTTGAAAAAGTTCAAAATGGATCAGGCAAAGAAAGGGTTCTTGCCCGTACTACAAGTTGTGAAGTTGAGTCAAACTCAATGCCCGACCACAACAGAAGATAGAGAGAAAATGAAAGATGTTCCCTATGCTTCAGCCATAGGCTCTATCATGTATGCAATGCTGTGTACCAGACCTGACGTATGCTTAGCAATAAGCTTGGCAGGAAGGTACCAAAGTAACCCAGGAATGGATCACTGGACAGCGGTCAAGAACATCCTGAAATACCTGAAAAGGACTAAGGATATGTTTCTCGTATATGGAGGTGACAAAGAGCTAGTCGTAAATGGTTACGTCGATGCAAGCTTTGACACTGATCCGGACGATTTAAATCGCAAACCGGATATGTGTTTTTATTAAACGGTGGAGCTGTAAGTTGGTGCAGTTATAAACAAAGCGTCGTGGTAGGATCTACATGTGAAGCGGAGTACATAGCTGCTTCGGAAGCAGCAAATGAAGGAGTCTGGATGAAGGAGTTCATTTCCGATCTAGGTGTCATACCTAGTGCATCGGGACCAATGAAAATCTTCTGTGACAATACTGGTGCAATTGCCTTGGCAAAGGAATCCAGAGTTCACAAGAAGACCAAGCACATCAAGAGACGCTTCAATTCCATTCGGGACCAAGTCCAAGTGGGAGACATAGAGATTTGCAAGATACATACGGATCTGAATGTTGCAGACCCATTGACTAAGCCACTCTCACGAGCAAAACATGATCAGCACCAAGACTCCATGGGTGTTAGAATCATTACTATGTAATCTAGATTATTGACTCTAGTGCAAGTGTGAGACTGGAGGAAATATGCCCTAGAGGCAATAATAAAGTTATTATTTATTTCCTCATATCATGATAAATGTTTATTATTCATGCTAGAATTGTATTAACCGGAAACATGATACATGTGTGAATACATAGACAAACATATAGTCACTAGTATGCCTCTACTTGACTAGCTCATTAATTAAAGATGGTTATGTTTCCTAACCATAGACATGTGTTGTCATTTGATTAATGGGATCACATCATTAGAAGAATGATGTGATTGACATGACCCATTCCGTTAGCCTAGCACTTGATCGTTTAGTATATTGCTATTGCTTTCTTCATGACTTATACATGTTCCTATAACTATGAGAAATATGCAACTCCCGTTTACCGGAGGAACACTTTGGGTACTACCAAACGTCACAACGTAACTGGGTGATTATAAAGGAGTACTACAGGTGTCTCCGAAGGTACATGTTGAGTTGGCGTATTTCGAGATTAGGTTTTGTCACTCCGATTGTCAGAGAGGTATCTCTGGGCCCTCTCGGTAATGCACATCTTTATAAGCCTTGCAAGCAATGTGACCAAATGAGTTGGTTACGGAATGATGCACTACGGAACGAGTAAAGAGACTTGCCGGTAATGAGATTGAACTAGGTATTGGATACCGACGATCGAATCTCGGGCAAGTAACATACCGATGACAAAGGGAACAATGTATGTTGTTATGCTGTTTGACCGATAAAGATCTTCGTAGAATATGTAGGAACCAATATGGGCATCCAGGTTCCGCTATTGGTTATTGATCGGGAATAGTTCTAGGTCATGTCTATATAGTTCTCGAACCCGTAGGGTCCGCACGTTTAACGTTACGATGACAGTTTTATTATGAGTTTATAAGTTTTGATGTACCAAAGTTTGTTCGGAGTCCCGGATGTGATCACGGACATGACAAGGAGTCTCAAAATGGTCGAGACATAAAGATTGATATATTGGAAGCCTATGTTTGGACATCGGAATCGTTCCGGGTGAAATCGGCATTTTACTGGAGCATTGGGAGGTTACCGGAACCCCCCGGGGGGTTATTGGGCCTACATGGGCCTCGGGAGAGAAGAGGGAAGGAGGCAGGAGGGGGCCGTGCGCCCCTCCCCTTCCTAGTCCGAATAGGACAAGGGAAGGGGGGCGGCGCCCCCCCTTTCCTTCCCCTCTTCCTCCTCTTTCCCCCCTTCTCCTATTCCAACTAGGAAAGAAGGGAGTCCTACTCCTGGTGGGAGTAGGACTCCCCCCTTGGCGCGCCCTCCTTGGCCGGCCGCCTCCTCCCCCTGGCTCCTTTATATACGAGGGCGGGGGGGGGGGCACCCCATAGACACAAGTTGATCTACGGATCGTTCCTTAGCTGTGTGCGGTGCCCCCCTCCACCATATGCCACCTCGGTCATATCGTCGCGGAGTTTAGGTGAAGCCCTGCACCGGTAGAACATCATCATCGTCACCACGCCCTCGTGCTGACGGAACTCATCCCCGAAGCTTTGCTGGATCGGATCCCGGGGATCGTCATCGAGCTGAACGTGTGCTGAACTCGGAGGTGCCGTACGTTCGGTGCTTGGATCGGTCAGATCGTGAAGACGTACGACAACATCAACCGCGTTGTGCTAACGCTTCCGCTTACGGTCTACGAGAGTACGTGGACAACACTCTCCCCTCTCGTTGCTATGTCATCACCATGATCTTGCGTGTGCATAGGAAATTTTTTGAAATTACTACGTTCCCCAAGAACCACACCCACACTTGCAGCGCTAATGTCCTCCACAAAACTTGCGTCGAGATTTATCTTGATGTATTCCGACTGAGGGGGTTGCTAGGCCACCTGAGTTCCCAAGGTATTAGGGGCAGTTCTTAGTCCAGGAACGGGGTTTTTACCTTTATTCTTCGAATCCACCATTGGATAGGAGTGGCAAGCAACAAAAGACGTCCAGTAATTCACCACAAAATTAGCAGAGCTTGAGACAGATTCCTTCCCCTTACCAAAAATCAAATCATTTCTCAAATGCCAGGCTTTCCAGAAAATGAAGATAATTCGGTCATGCATCATAGGACTCAAATGATTTAGAAGAATAAGAAACCAATCCCTCCCAGTGTACCTGAACAGCTCCTCCGCCGGTAAATCTCAAGTGTCCCTCAAAGCCATATGCAAAGCATAAGCCTTCGGGCACTGGATAAGCGCATGAAACGTACTTTCATCCTCCACTCCGCAAATTGAGCAAGTACTAATAGTGGCTTGGTGATGCACCACTCTGTTAACCTGGACAACCAAGCTATTGGTAGCAGCTCGCCATGCAAAAATATGAATCTTCTGAGAAACATTAGCCTTCCAGATCAAATCCCAAAATTTCCTCACCCCCGCCACAGTCCCACTATATTGCCCATCATCTTCTACTTTTTCCTTTAAAGTGAGCGCAAGCTTGTACACACTTTTAACCGAGAACAACACATTCTTCTCAAAATGCCAAGCAACAAAATCACCATCCCCTACTGACTGAATGCGCAAACTAAGTATCTCCTCCGCATCATGAGGGTAAAACAAATGCCTAACCAAATCCTCATCCCAACTCCTAGTACCACTGACAATCAAATCCGACACCCATTTAATTCTGGTTCTATTCTTCCTAGCAGTAACTTTAAGGCCAGAGTTTCTAGGTAGCCAGTTATCTCTCCAAATATTAATATTAGACCCATCACACACTCTCCAAATTACTCCCGATTTTAGCAGATCCAATCCATGTAAAATACCTTGCCAAGAGAGTGATGACGCCTGTGGAAAAGCGGTATCAAGGATATGGCCTTGGGGATAATATTTTGCCTTGATCACCTTGGCGCACAAGGATTCAGGGTTAACCACCAATCTCCACGCCTGCTTAGCAAGAAGAGCTTGATTAAATAATCTGAGATCGCGAAATCCCATGCCTCCCTCACCCTTAGGCCTAGTAAATTTATCCCAAGCTAGCCAATGAGTTCTCCTCCTATCCTCCTCATCACCCCACCAAAAATTCCTTATAATTTCTGAAAGTTCCTCACAAAGCGATGTCGGGAATTTAAAGATGTCCATAGCATACACCGGAAGGGCCTGCAAGACAGATTTAATCAAAGTTTCTTTCGCCCCACAGGACGCATATTTTCCAATCTAGTCCGACAGAATTTTGAGAGCTTTTTCTTTGGTAGATTGAAATTTACCAGCCTTCATTCTACCTTGAGGCACCGGCAGACAGAGATATTTGTCCTCAAAACCCTCAACAGTGATGCATAGGATTACCATAACGGCCACCTGGCTTTCCATACTGCAATTCTTCCCAAACATAATAGAGCACTTATCTGGGCTCAATAATTGACCAGTTCCCTTCTCATAAGTCGAAATAATACTTTTAATTGCCAACGCTTTACGATGCCACCCCGCCGCCCATGTTCCTCACCCTACGCCTCGCTGTGAAGGTGCCGGAGGAGGGAAGGCAGGGCACAGAGATTGACGGGTAGTTGAGGTCCTCGGGGCGGTTAGCGCCCTTGTTGCACTGTAACGGGTTAGAGTCGGTGCCGCGGAACACGCAGGTGATCACGGTCCAAAGTTCCTCGAGTGGTAGCGGGAGGGAGACCGGGAGGAGGCCCTGGGTGTTGGTGGGCCTCATGGAGCAAATGAAGTTGAGGTAGTCGTGCGTCGTGGTGTCTTACACCAGGCTCGGATCCAGGGCCCTGGCCGGGTTCACGTGGCCCGAGCCATAGCTGAACGGCGTGGCAGCCCTGCCCGTCTCGTCCCGGATAGCATTGTAGTCGTTGCCTCCCCTGCTGGCTGTGCAAGTGCAGTTATCGTTAAGCACATTGTTCTACAAAAAGTTAATCTTTCTGTCCCATAGTATAAGAGCGCTTTGACACTAAACATTTTATATTATGAGACGGAAGGAGTATTAGTTAAGCACATGGGTTGGGATTTGATCATGATGATGGCAGAATTGCGTATCGGTCGTCATTGAAGGAAATATGCCCTAGAGGCAATAATAAAGTTATTATTTATTTCCTTATATCATGATAAATGTTTATTATTCATGCTAGAATTGTATTAACCAAAAACATAATACATGTGTGAATACATAGACAAATAGAGTGTCGCTAGTATGCCTCTACTTGACTAGCTCGTGAATCAAAGATGGTTAAGTTTCCTAACCATAGACATGAGTTGTCATTTAATTAACGGGATCACATCATTAGGAGAATGATGTGATTGACTTGACCCATTCCGTTAGCTTAGCACTTGATCGTTTAGTATGTTGCTATTGCTTTCTTCATGACTTATACATGTTCCTATGACTATGAGATTATGTAACTCTCGTTTACCGGAGGAACACTTTGTGTGCTAGCAAACATCACAACGTAACTGGGTGATTATAAAGGTGCTCTACAGGTGTCTGTTAAGGTACTTGTTGAGTTGACATATTTCGAGATTAGGATTTGTCACTCCGATTGTCGGAGAGGTATCTCTAGGCCCTCTCAATAATGCACATCACTATAAGCCTTGCAAGCAATGTAGCTAATGAGTTAGTTACGGGATGATGCATTACATAACGAGTAAAGAGACTTGCCGGTAACGAGATTGAACTAGGTATTGAGATACCGATGATCGAATCTCGGGCAAGTAACATACCGATGACAAAGGGAACAACGTATGTTGTTATGCGGATTGACCGATAAAGATCTTTGTAGAATATGTGGGAGCCAATATGAGCATCCAGGTTCCGCTTTTGGTTATTGACCGAAGACGTGTCTCGGTCATGTCTACATAGTTCTCGAACCCGTAGGATCCGCGCGATTAAAGTTTGATGACGGTTATATTATGAGTTTATGTGTACCGAAGGAGTTCAGAGTCCCGGATGAGATCGGGGACATGGCGAGGAGTCTCGAAATGTTCGAGACGTAAAGATCGATATATTGGACGACTATATTCGGACATCAGAAAGGTTCCGAGTGATTCGGGTATTTTTTGGAGTACCGGAGAGTTACGGGAATTTGTATTGGGCCTTAATGGGCCATACGGGAAAGGAGAGAAAGGCCCCAAAGGGTGGCCGCACCCCTCCCAATGAACTAGTCCGAATTGGACTAGGGAGGGGGGGCGCCCCCCTTCCTTCCTTCTCCTTCTCCCTTCCCTTCTCCTGCTCCCACAAGGAAAGGAGCAGTCCTACTCCCGGTGGTGCACCCTTGGCCGGGAGTGACAATCGGAGTAGGACTCCCCCCTTGGCGCACCCTCCTCCTAGGCCGGCCGCCTCCCCCCTTGCTCCTTTATATACGGGGGCATGGGGCACCCCATAGAAACAACAGTTAATCATTGATCTATTAGCCGTGTGCGGTGCCCCCCTCCACCATAATCCACCTCGATAATATTGTAGCGGTGCTTAGGCGAAGTCTTGCGTCGGTAGAACATCATCATCGTCACCACACCGTCGTGCTGACGAAACTCTCCCTCGACACTCGGCTGGATCGGAGTTTCGAGGGACGTCATCGAGCTGAACGTGTGCAAGAACTCGGAGGTGTCGTGCTTTCGGTGCTTGATCGGTCGGGCCGTGAAGACGTACGACTATATCAACCGCGTTGTGCTAACGCTTTCGCTTACGGTCTACGAGGGTACGTGGACATACTCTTCCCTCTCGTTTCTATGCATCACCATGATCTTGCGTGTGCGTAGGATTTCTTTTTTGAAATTACTACATTCCACAACTGTGGCATCCGAGCCTTGGTTATATGCGTAGATGTTATATGCACGAGTAGAACACAAGTGAGTTGTGGGCGATACAAGTCATACTACTTACCAGCATGTCATACTTTGGTTCGGCGGTATTGTTGGATGAAGCGGCCCGGACCGACATTACGCGTACGCTTACGCGAGACTGGTTCTACCGACGTGCTTTGCACACAGGTGGCTGGCG
This sequence comes from Triticum dicoccoides, assembly GCF_002162155.2. Lineage (NCBI taxonomy): Eukaryota > Viridiplantae > Streptophyta > Magnoliopsida > Poales > Poaceae > Triticum > Triticum dicoccoides. The sequence goes on from NC_041383.1 coordinate 24,069,487, forward strand.
GGTGTCAGATTCTCCAACTTTAGTTGAACCGAGTGTGGCTACGCCCGGTCCTTGAGAAGGTTAAAACAACAGTAACTTGACAAACTATCATTGTGGTTTTGATGCGTAGGTAAGAACGGTTCTTGCTCAGCCCGTAGCAGCCATGTAAAACTTGCAACAACAAAGTAGAGGATGTCTAACTTGTTTTTTCAGGGCATGTTGTGATGTGATATGGTCAAGACGTGATGAGATTTAAGTTGTTGTATGAGATGATCATGTTTTGTTGAAGTTATCGGCAACTGGCAGAAGCTTTATGGTTGTCTCTTTATTGCATAAGATGCAAGCGCCAAATAAATGCTTTACTTTATCACTATGCGATAGCAATAGTTGCAAGAGCAATAGTTGGCGAGGCGACCATGTGACGACACATTGATATAGATCAAGATGATGGAGATCATGGTGTCATGCCGGTGACGATGGAGATCATGACGATGCTTTGGAGATGGAGATCAATGGCACAAGATGATGATGGCCATATCATGTCACATATTTTTGATTGCATATGATGTTTATCTTTTATACATCTTAGTTTGTTTTGATTGACGATAGCATTATAAGATGATCTCTCACTAAATTTCAAGATAAAGTTGTTCTCCCTGAGTATGCACCGTTGCCAAAGTTCGTCGTGCCCAGACACCATGTGATGATCGGGTGTGATAAGCTCTACGTCCATCTACAATAGGTGCAAGCCAGTTTTGCACACGCGGAATACTCAGGTTAAACTTGACGAGCCTAGCATATGCAGATATGGCCTCGGAACACTGGAGACCAAAAGGTCGAGCGTGAATCATATAGTAGATATGATCAACATAGTGATGTTCACCATTGAAAACTACTCCATCTTGATACGTCTCCGTCGTATCTATCATTTTTGATTGTTCCATGCCAATATTCTTCAACTTTCATATACTTTTGGCAACTTTTTATACTATTTTTGGGACTAACATATTGATCCAGTGCCCAGTGCCAGTTCCCGTCTGTCGCAGAAAACCAATATCAAACGGAATCCAAACGGGATAAAAACGGACGGAGAATTATTTTGGAATATTTGGGATTTTCCGGAGGAAGAATCAATGCGAAATAGTGTCCGAGGTGGCCACGAGACAGGGGGCCGCGCCCTAGGGAGGCAGGCACGCCCTGGGCTCTCGTGGGCCACCAGTAAGGCGGTTGACGCTCTTCTTTTGGTGCAAGAAATCTAATTTTATGAGAAAGATCTGGGCGAAAGATTCACCCCAATCGGAGTTACAGATCTTCAGATATAAAGGAAACAGTGAAGGGGTAGAATCAGTGAACGCAGAAACAGAGAGATAGATCCAACCTCGGAGGGGCTCTTGCCCCTCCCACGCCATGGGAGCCAAGGACCAGAGGGGAAACCCTTCTCCCATCGAGGGAGGAGGTCAAGGAAGAAAAAGAAGAAGGGGGGCTCTCCCCCCCTTGCTTCCGGTGGCGCCGGAACGCCGCCGGGGGCCATCATCATCACCGCGATCTTCACCAACACCTCCGCCATCTTCACCAACATCTCCATCACCTTCCCCCATCTATATCCAGCGGTCCACTCTCCCGCAACCCGTTGTACCCTCTACTTGAACATGGAGCTTTATGTTTCATATTATTTTCCAATGATGTGTTGCCATCCTATGATATCTGAGTAGATTTTCGTTGTCCTATCGGTGATTGATGAATTGCTATGATTGGTTTGAGTTGCATGTTTTATTATTGGTGCTGTCCTATGGTGCCCTCCATGTCGCGCAAGCGTGAGGGATTCCCGCTGTAGAGTGTTGCAATGCGTTCATGATTCGCTTATAGTGGGTTGCGTGAGTGACTGAACACAAACCCAAGTAAGGGGATTGTTGCGTATGGGATAAAGGGGACTTGATGCTTTAATGCTATGGTTGGCTTTTACCTTAATGAATCTTTAGTAGTTGCGGATGCTTGCTAGAGTTCCAATCATAAGTGCATATGATCCAAGAAGAGAAAGTATGTTAGCTTATGCCTCTCCCTCAAATAGAATTGCAATAGTGATTACCGGTCTAGTAACATAGTCAATTGCATAGGGACACTTTCATAACTCCTACCACCACTTTTCCACACTCGCTATATTTACTTTAGTTGCTTCTTTATCTAAACAGCCCCTAGCTTTTATTTACGTGCTCTTTATTATCTTGCAAACCTATCCTATCACACCTACAAAGTACTTCTAGTTTCATACTTGTTCTAGGTAAAGCGAACGTCAAGCGTGCATAGAGTTGTATCGGCGGTTGATAGAACTTGAGGGAATATTTATTCTACCTTTAGCTCCTCGTTGGGTTCGACACTCTTACTTATCGAAAACTGTTGCGATCTCCTACACTTGTGGGTTATGAAGACCTTTTTCTGGCGCCGTTGCCAGGGAGTCATAGCGTGGGGTGAATATTCTTGTGTGTGCTTGTTTGCTTTATCACTAAGTAATTTTTATTTGCTGTTCTTAGTTGTTCTCTATCTTTAGTCATGGATATGGAACACAAAATACCAAAAAAATTAGAGGTACTTGCTACTCATGTAGATGGGGTAACTCCTAAAACCCCCGATTCTCATTGTGTGAAAGATATTATGTACTATTTTCATAATCCTGAGAAAACCCCATTCAACTTTATAATGGGAGACACGTTTGATCAACGTGAATACTTTAGGGATCATTGTCGATGATGATGATGATCCTGAGAAAACCCCATTCAACTTTATAATGGGAGACACAAAATACCAAAAAAACTAGAGGTACTTGCTAGGATGTGCCCGATGATGATGATGTCCGCCGGGTCATTGTCGATGCAAGGACGCAATGCGAAAGTCAAAAGGAGAAGCTGAAGTTCGATCGCATGTTAGAGGATCACAAAAAAGGGTTGTACCCCAATTGCGAAGATGGCAACACAAAGCTCGGTACCGTACTAGAATTGCTGCAGTGGAAGGCAGAGAATGCTATGCCTGACAAAGGATTTGAGAAGCTACTGAAAATATTGAAGAAGAAGCTTCCAAAGGATAATGAATTGCCCGACAGTACATACGCAACAAAGAAGGTCGTATGCCCTCTAGGATTGGAGGTGCAGAAGATACATGCATGCCCTAATGACTGCATCCTCTACCGCGGTGCGTACAAGGATCTGAACGCATGCCCGGTATGCGGTGCATTACGATATAAGATCAGACGAGATGACCCTGGTGATGTTGACTGCGAGCCCCTCAGGAAGAGGGTTCCTGCAAAGGTGATGTGGTATGCTCCTATAATACCACGGTTGAAACGTCTGTTTAGAAACGGAGAGCATGCCAAGTTGATGCGATGGCACAGTGAGGACCGTAAGAAAGACGAGAAGTTGAGAGCACCCGTTGACGGGTCGCAGTGGAGAAAAATCAAGAGAAAGTACTGGGATGAGTTTGCAAGTGACCCAAGGAATCTATTGTTTTCTTTAAGCGCGGATGGCATTAATCCTTTCGGGGAGCAGAGCAGCAATCACAGCACCTGGCCCGTGACTCTATGTATGTATAACCTTCCTCCTTGTATGTGCATGAAGCGGAAGTTCATTATGATGCCAGTTCTCATCCAAGGCCCTAAGCAACCTGGCAACGACATTGATGTGTACCTAAGGCCATTTGTTGAAGAACTTTTACAGCTGTGGAATGGAAACGGTGTATGTACGTGGGATGAGCACAAACAGGAGGAATTTGACCTAAAGACGTTGCTGTTCGTGACCATCAACGACTGGCCCGCTCTCAGTAACCTTTTAGGACAGACAAACAAGGGATACCATGCATGCACGTGACGAAGAACCTTTGTGTGAACCTGCTAGGATTCTTGGGCGTGTATGGAAAGACAAAAGATACACCTGAGGCACGGGAGGACCTGCAATGTTTGCACGAAAAAGACGGCATGCCTCCAAAGCAGTATGAAGGTCCTGCCAGCTACGCTCTTATGAAAGAAGAGAAAGAAATCTTCTTTGAATGCCTTCTCAGTATGAAGGTCCCGACTGGCTTCTCGTTGAATATAAAGGGAATAATAAATATGCCAGAGAAAAAGTTCTAGAACCTAAAGTCTCATGACTGCCACGTGATTATGACGCAACTGCTTCCGGTTGCATTGAGGGGGCTTCTACCGGAAAACGTCCGATTAGCCATTGTGAAGCTATGTGCATTTCTCAATGCAATCTCTCAGAAGGTGGTCGATCCAGAAATCGTACCAAGGCTAAGGAGTGATGTGGCGCAATGTCTTGTCAGTTTCGAGCTGGTATTCCCACCATCCTTCTTCAATATCATGACGCACGTCCTAGTTCATCTAGTCGACGAGATTGTCATTCTGGGGCCGTATTTCTACACAATATGTTCCCCTTTGAGAGGTTCATGGGAGTCCTAAAGAAATATGTCCGTAACCGCGCTAGGCCAGAAGGAAGCATCTCCATGGGCCATCAGACAGAGGATGTCATTGGGTTTTGTGTTGACTTCATTCCTGGCCTTAAGAAGATAGGTCTCCCTAAATCGCGGTATGAGGGGAGACTGACTGGAAAAGGCACGCTTGGAAGGGACTCAATAATATGCAGGGACGGATATTCTTGGTCTCAAGCACACTACATAGTTCTACAGAACTCTACCTTGGTGACCCCGTATGTCGATGAACACAAGAACAGTCTGCGCTCCAAACACCCGGAGCAGTGCGACGACTGGATTACATGTCAACACATCAGGACTTTCAGCTGTTGGTTGGAAACACGTCTCAGAGGTGACAACACTGTTTGTGATGAGCTGTACTTGTTTTCCAGGGGACCATCTTCGACTATTACGATTTGGAAAGGATACGAGATAAATGGGAATACATTTTACACGATTGATCAAGATCAAAAGAGCACCAACCAAAACAGCGGTGTCCGCTTTGATGCAACAACCGAGAGGGGAAATGACACATATTATGGTTACATAGTGGACATATGGGAACTTGACTACGGACATGATTTTAAGGTCCCTTTGTTTAAGTGCAAATGGGTCAATCTGTCAGGAGGCGGGGTACAGGTAGACCCACAGTACGGAATGACAACACTGGATCTGAAAAATCTTGGGTACACTGACGAACCATTCGTCCTAGCCAATGATGTGGCACAGGTTATCTATGTGAAGGACATGTCTACCAGACTGAGAAAAAGAAAAGATAAGGAAGCGAATACATCATACGATGAGCCAAAGCGCTACATAGTTCTTTCAGGAAAAAGGGGCATCGTGGGAGTGGAGGGCAAGACAGACATGTCTGAAGATTATGAAAAGTTTCATGAAATTCCTCCCTTCAAAGTCAAGGCTGACCCCAGCATCCTGATAAACGATGAAGATTATCCATGGTTACGGCGCAATAAGAAAATGACACAAGCGAAGAAAAAGTGACGACTTTCTCCCGCAACTATTATGATGATACCATGCCAACTTTGTAACAGACGAGTATGATACCATTGTCCGTTTTGTACATGCACATGTTATGTGGGTGAAATTATGATACCATGCCAACTTTCAACTTTTTCAGAGTTCATTTGAAATACTTTAATGTCTTATGGTTCGGCCCTCGTAATACCATTAATCCCGGTTCGCTCCTTGTCAACTATGTTCTCACCAAGAACACTCTCAAGAGGGCAGCCACGTGGGCCATTGGTCCCGGTTCGTCTGGACCTTTTGGTCCCGGTTCCACGCACGAACCGGGCCCAATGCGCCTCGCCCCTGGCCCATGACCATTAGTCCCGGTTTGTGCCACAAACCGGGACTAAAGGGTTGGTCCTCGTTGCGCTCTGAGTTTAGTCCCACCTCGCCAACCGAAGGGCGCTCACACCGGTTTATAAGCACGTCCCTCTCTGCCTTGTTGAGCTCCTCTCAAAGTGAAAATAGATACCCCTATACAGGGAATTTGACCTAAATTCATAGTGAATTTCTCTGAAATTCATAGAAATTTATTATGAATTTAGGTTGAATTTTCTCTATAGGTGCATCTATGTTCATTTTTAGTAAAGTTAATCACAAACTTGTGATTCACACAAATTTCAAAGAATTCAAATTTTAACTATTCAAATTTGAAAACTAATGGCACTAACAGAAAGTTTATAATTTTGCTGACCTAAAAGCAAAAAGAATTAAAAATAAAGAAAAAAATAAAAGAAAATAAATAATGCAGAAAACAAAACAAAAAAACTGGAAACAAAATAAAAATAGCAGCAATAAGTATTTTGTTGTAAGTAGAAACAAAATAAAATAAATAAAGCAACAAAGAAAACAAAAAAACAAAAAAAGTGTTTTCAAATT
>NC_041383.1:24076159-24077046 GCF_002162155.2 Triticum dicoccoides
TAAAAATAGCAACAATAAGTATTTTCTTCTAAGTAGAAACAAAATAAAATAAATAAAGTAAGAAAGAAAATAAAAAAACAAAAAAGTGTTTTCAAATTTGAAAACTAATGGCACTAACAGAAAGTTTATAATTTTCCTAAAACTAAAAACAAAAGGAATTAAAAAATAAAGCAAAAAACAAAAGAAAATAAATAATGCAGAAAACAAAACAAAAAAACTAGAAAATAAAAATAAAAATAGCAATAATAAGTAAAGAAAACAAAAAAACAAAAAAAGTGCCTCCTACTGGGCCCCCACGGCCTGAATATGACAAGAAACCCTACCATGGGCCAGGATTCAGGCCCGTAGAAGGCCCAACAGGCCCACAGGCAAAGCAGTGTCAGATTAGGCCCATTGGCCTGTAGTTCAGAGGAGTTCGAGTGGGAAGAGGCAGCGGAGCTTATAAACAGGTGCGGGGCGCTCTCAACTAGCGAGGTGGGACTAAACTCCCACCACCACGCCGCTGTGCAAGGCCATTGGTCCCGGTTGGTGCCACGAACCAGGACCAATGCCACCCTTTGGTCCCGGTTCGTGGCACCAACCGGGACCAATGCCCCCCTTTAGTCTCGGTTCATTCCACCAACCGGGACCAAAGGTTGCCGCTTCCCGCCGTTTGGGCTGCTGAAAAGAGGCCTTTGGTCCCGGTTGGTGGCACCAACTGGGACTAAAGGGTGTATTAGTCCCGGTTGGTGCCATGAACCAGGACTAAAGGCTTTGCTATATAAGTTCACACTTGGGAAATTTTCACTCTCATCTCGCAGTTGCCGCCCCGATGACGTCGACGCCGCCCGCCGCCCCCACCGTCTTCGTCGCCGTCGCCCGTGCCCGTCGTCGCCGTCGCCCGCGCC
>NC_041383.1:24077858-24087647 GCF_002162155.2 Triticum dicoccoides
TATACCCCCTCCCGATAACTTCAACACGAGGGGGCCGGGGTCGATATACCCCCTCCCGATAACTTCAACACATGGGGGGGGGTCGATATACCCCCTCGCCAATAATATTCATATGAACAATGAATTAGGCAAAACCTTTACTTTTTTTCTAAAATTTCTATTTGAACATTATTTTTAAAAGAAACAAGCAATACTACTTCATGTATTTTTAAGAAGGAAGAAGAAGAAAAAGAATGAGAGGAAAAAGGAAATAAGAAGAGGAAGAAGAGGAGAAATAAATAAGAAGAAGAAAAAAGAAGAAAAAGGAAGAGGAGAAGAAGAAAAAATAGAAATTTTTCTATTTTTTCTTCTTCTCCTCTATTCCTTTCTTCTTCTCCTCTTTTTTTCTTCTTTTTTTTTCTTCGATCTTCTCCTCTATTCCTTTCTTCTTCTCCTCTTTTTATTTCTTTTTTGTTTTCTTATGTTTTATCGGGTCTGTCGTCGTCCATATACCCCTCCCTATAACTTCAACACGAGGGGGGGTCGATATAGCCCCTCCCCGACAATATTATTTTCCCATGTATATGTATGTCGCGTCGTTGTCGATATAACCCCTCCCGGATAACTTCAACATGAGGGGCGGTCGATATATATACCCCTCTCGACCGTGATAACTTATACCACGGTAGCACCCCCCTCGGCCCTCTCGCTCGACCAAAACTCTCGAGGACACCCAAACCCTAGAGAAAAAACGATGTTGGTCTCCTACCCCCTCCCGCCGCGCCCCTACCCGACAAACTCTCTCGAGGCCACCCAAATTTACCAAGTTAAAAGAGCGTTGTCGTCGAGGCCACCCCAAACCCTTGAAGCGTTGTGTCGAGGCCACCCCAAACCCTTGAAGCGTTGTCGAGGCCACCCCAAACCCTAGAGAAGCAGCGTCGAGGCCACTAATTAATATGATTCCTTACTATGATTAGCTAGCTGCTAGTTCTACGTTTGCCACTAATATATCCATATCTGTCATGTTTGAATAATAATTGCCATTTTGTAAATATTTATAGAAACTATGGACACCCCCCGAGACGAAGCAACAGAAGTGATGTTGGAGGAGATAATCGCACATGGAAGTGATGCCGTCTTATTGTTTCTGAACGATACCGATGGTCTAGAAGGACAGGGTGAAGAAGCAGGCAATTATGATGGCTCCTTTGACCCAATGCCGCTGCAAGAAGGAGACCATGAGGAAAGCTCCGGTGACCCAATGACGGTGCAAGAAGGAGACCGTGATGACCGCTCCGGTGACCGAACCGAGTCTGGCCAGGTATATATATTAGTTAAGCCTGTGCTGACTAGCTAATTGATGCATTCATTATTTTGGTATATGTACACATATTAATTAACTCTTGTCTTTCTTATTTTTTCTAGCCCTCCGGATCGAGCACAACTTCGGTAAGGAGACGAGGCCCGAAGAAAAAGCTGAGCTCGGATGAAAGGTTTGAGATCATAGCAATCGCGCACGACAGCGAACCGATTGAACCCATCCGGACAAAGAACACATTTGCTGCTCAGTGCGGGGTTCTTGTTAGGGACAAGATCCCGATCAGCATCCACCAATGGTATAAGCCTAAGGAGGAAGACCCTCAGGTGTCTTATGTCAATGATATGCAGAAAGATGATCTTTGGACTGAGCTGAAGGCAAATTTCACCCTACCGCCAGAGGAGGATCCGGAGAAGCCAGTTAAAAAGCAATTAATCAAGTCTTGTGCTCTTAAGAAGATGACAGGCCTATTCAGGAGGTGGAGGAAAGAGCTGAAAAAGTTTATCGACAAAGAAGAGACACCAGAATTCATCGGCAAATATGAGAAGATCAAAGATCACTGGCCCGCATTTGTGGCCCACACGACTTCGGAAAAGAGTAAGAAGATGTCGGCGACAAACAAGCAAAATGCTGCGAAGAAGAAGTTTCACCATCGCACGGGGTCAGGTGGCTACCTCAAAGCCCGGCCTAAGTGGTCCAAGGCTGAGAATGATCTCCTTGATAAAGGGATCGAACCAGAGACAATGAAATGGCCAGACCGTTGCCGGACTTGGTTCTTCGGGGCTGGCGGAACCTTGGACCCTGTATCAGGGAAGTGCCGTTGGACGGACGAGCAACTGAAAACACCAGTCAACAGGCTACGACACTATATCGATGCAGCACAGCAAGGGACGTTCGTTCCAGACATGGAGAAGGACGAGCTCACAATGGCCATCAGGAATCCTGAGCACCCTGGACGGACACGAGGCATGCCAGGCTCCATTCCGTGGAAGGTTGGTTTTTCGGACGCAGGTGGTTACAAAACCCACGAGAGGAGGAAGAAACTGGAGCAGAGCCAACTGCAGGCGCTGCACGAAAGGGTACAAGGGCTAGAGGAACGAGAAGCAGATCGCAGCAAACGACCTGCCGAAGCTTCTGTTGGGGAACGTAGTAATTTCAAGAAAATTCCTACGCACACGCAAGATCATGGTGATGATATAGCAACGAGAGGGGAGAGTGTTCGTCCACGTACCCTCGTATACCGTAAGCGGAAGCGTTAGCACAACGCGGTTGATGTAGTCGTACGTCTTCACGATCCGACCGATCCAAGCACCGAACGTACGGCACCTCCGAGTTCAGCACACGTTCAGCTCGATGACGATCCCCGGGCTCCGATCCAGCAAAGCTTCGGGGATGAGTTTCGTCAGCACGACGGCGTGGTGACGATGATGATGTTCTACCGGCGCAGGGCTTCGCCTAAGCTTCGCGACAACATTACCGAGGTGGAATATGGTGGAGGGGGGCACCGCACACGGCTAAGGAACAATCCGTAGATCAACTTGTTTTTCTAGGGTGCGCCCCCGCCCCCGTATATAAAGGAGCCATGGGGGAGGAGGCGGCCGGCCAAGGAGGGCGCGCCAAGGGGGGAGTCCTACTCCCACCGGGAGTAGGACTCCCTTCTTTCCTAGTTGGAATAGGAGAAGGGGGGAAGAGGAGGAAGAGGGGAAGGAAAGGGGGGGCACCGCCCCCCTTCCCTTGTCCTATTCGGACTAGGAGGGGGAGGGGCGGGCGGCCCCCTCCTGGCTCCTTCTCTCTTCTCCCTCGTGGCCCATGTAGGCCCATTAACCCCCCGGGGGGTTCCGGTAACCTCCCGGTACTCCGGTAAAATGCCGATTTCACCCGGAACCATTCCGATGTCCAAACATAGGCTTCCAGTATATCAATCTTTATGTCTCGACCATTCCGAGACTCCTCGTCATGTCCGTGATCACATCCGGGACTCCGAACAAACTTCGGTACATCAAAACTTGTAAACTCATAATAAAACTGTCATCGAAATGTTAAGCGTGCGGACCCTATGGGTTCGAGAACTATGTAGACATGACCTAAAACCATTCTAGGTCAATAACCAATAGCGGGACCTGGATGCCCATATTGGTTCCTACATATTCTACGAAGATCTTTATCGGTCAAACCGCATAACAACATACGTTGTTCCCTTTGTCATCGGTATGTTACTTGCCCGAGATTTGATCGTCGGTATCCAATACCTAGTTCAATCTCGTTACCGGCAAGTCTCTTTACTCGTTCTGTAATACGTCATCTCATAACTAACTTATTAGTTATAATGCTTGCAAGGCTTAAGTGATGAGTATTACCGAGAGGGCCCAGAGATACCTCTCCGACAATCGGAGTGACAAAACCTAATCTCGAAATACGCCAACTCAACATGTACCTTCGAAGACACCTGTAGTACTCCTTTATAATCACCCAGTTACGTTGTGACGTTTGGTAGTACCCAAAGTGTTCTTCCGATAAACGGGAGTTGCATATTTCTCATAGTTGCAGGAACATGTATAAGTCATGAAGAAAGCAATAGCAGAATACTAAACGATCAAGTGCTAAGCTAACGGGATGGGTCATGTCAATCACATCATTCTTCTAATGATGTGATCCCATTAATCAAATGACAACACATGTCTATGGTTAGGAAACATAACCATCTTTGATTAATGAGCTAGTCAAGTAGAGGCATACTAGTGACTATATGTTTGTCTATGTATTCACACATGTATCATGTTTCCGGTTAATACAATTCTAGCATGAATAATAAACATTTATCATGATATGAGGAAATAAATAATAACTTTATTATTGCCTCTAGGGCATATTTCCTTCAGTCTCCCACTTGCACTAGAGTCAATAATCTAGATTACATAGTAATGATTCTAACACCCATGGAGTCTTGGTGTTGATCATGTTTTGCTCGTGAGAGAGGCTTAGTCAACGGATCTGCAACATTCAGATCCATATGTATTTTGCAAATCTCTATGTCTCCCACTTGGACTTGGTCCCGAATGGAATTGAAGCGTCTCTTGATGTGCTTGGTCCTCTTGTGAAATCTGGATTCCTTTGCCAAAGCAATTGCACCAGTATTGTCACAGAAGATCTTCATTGGTCCCGATGCACTAGGTATGACACCTAGATCAGTAATGAACTCCTTCATTTGCTGCTTCCGAAGCAGCTATGTACTCCGCTTCACATGTAGATCCAGCCACGACGCTTTGTTTAGAACTGCACCAACTTACAGCTCCACCGTTTAATATAAACACGTATCCGGTTTGCGATTTAGAATCGTCCGGATCAGTGTCAAAGCTTGCATCGACGTAACCTTTTACGACTAGCTCTTTGTCACCTCCATATACGAGAAACATATCCTTAGTCCTTTTCAGGTATTTCAGGATGTTCTTGACCGCTGTCCAGTGATCCACTCCTGGATTACTTTGGTACCTTCCTGCCAAGCTTATTGCTAAGCATACATCAGGTCTGGTACACAGCATTGCATACATGATAGAGCCTATGGCTGAAGCATAGGGAACATCTTTCATTTTCTCTCTATCTTCTGCTGTGGTCGGGCATTGAGTTTGACTCAACTTCACACCTTGTAGCACAGGCAAGAAACCTTTCTTTGCCTGATCCATTTTGAACTTTTTCAAAATTTTGTCAAGGTATGTGCTTTGTGAAAGTCCTATTAAGCGTCTTGATCTATCTCTATAGATCTTGATGCCTAATATGTAAGCAGCTTCACCGAGGTCTTTCATTGAAAAACTTTTATTCAAGTATCCCTTTATGCTATCCAGAAATTCTATATCATTTCCAATTAATAATATGTCATCTACATATAAAATCAGAAATGCTACAGAGCTCCCACTCACTTTCTTGTAAATACAGGCTTCTCCAAAAGTCTGTATAAAACCATATGCTTTGATCACACTATCAAAATATTTATTCCAACTCCGAGATGCTTGCACCAGCCCATAAATAGATCGCTGGAGTTTGCACACTTTGTTAGCACCTTTTGGATCAACAAAACCTTCTGGTTGCATCGTATACAACTCTTCTTCCAGAAATCCATTCAAGAATGCAGTTTTGACATCCATTTGCCAAATTTCATAATCGTGAAATGCAGCAATAGCTAACATGATTCGGACAGACTTAAGCATCGCTACAGGTGAGAAAGTCTCATCGTAGTCAACCCCTTGAACTTGTCGAAAACCTTTCGCAACAAGTCGAGCTTTATAGACAGTTATATTACCATCAGCGTCAGTCTTCTTCTTAAAAATCCATTTATTCTCAATGGCTTGCCGATCATCGAGCAAGTCAACCAAAGTCCATACTTTGTTTTCGTACATGGATCCCATCTCAGATTTCATGGCCTCTAGCCATTTTGCGGAATCTGGGCTCATCATCGCTTCCTCATAGTTCATAGGTTCATCATGGTCAAGTAACATGACTTCCAGAATAGGATTACCGTACCACTCTGGTGCGGATCTTATTCTGGTAGACCTGCGAGGTTCAGTAGAAACTTGATCTGAAGTTTCATGATCAATATCATTAGCTTCCTCACTAGTTGGTGTAGTTGTCACAGGAACTGGTTCTTGTGACGAACTACTTTCCAACAAGGGAGTAGATACAGTTATCTCATCAAGTTCTACTTTCCTCCCACTCACTTCTTTCGAGAGAAACTCCTTCTCTAGAAAGGATCCGAATTTAGCAACGAAAATCTTGCCCTCGGATCTGTGATAGAAGGTGTACCCAATAGTCTCCTTTGAGTATCCTATGAAGACACATTTCTCCGATTTGGGTTCGAGCTTATCTGATTGAAGTTTCTTTACATAAGAATCGCAGCCCCAAACTTTAAGAAACGACAACTTTGGTTTCTTGCCAAACCACAGTTCATAAGGTGTCATCTCAACGGATTTTGATGGTGCCCTATTTAACGTGAATGCGGCCGTCTCTAAAGCATAACCCCAAAACGATAGCGGTAAATCTGTAAGAGACATCATAGATCGCACCATATCTAGTAAAGTACGATTACGACGTTCGGACACACCATTTCGTTGTGGTGTTCCGGGTGGCGTGAGTTGCGAAACTATTCCGTATTGTTTCAAGTGTAGACCAAACTCGTAACTCAAATATTCTCCTCCACTATCAGATCGTAGAAACTTTATTTTCTTGTTACGATTATTTTCCACTTCACTCTGAAATTCTTTGAACTTTTCAAATGTTTCAGACTTGTGTTTCATTAAGTAGATATACCCATATCTGCTCAAATCATCTGTGAAGGTGAGAAAATAACGATACCCGCCGCGAGCCTCAACATTCATTGGACCACAAACATCAGTATGTATGATCTCCAACAAATCAGTTGCTCGCTCCATAGTTCCGGAGAACGGCGTTTTAGTCATCTTGCCCATGAGGCACGGTTCGCAAGTACCAAGTGATTCATAATCAAGTGATTCCAAAACCCATCAGTATGGAGTTTCTTCATGCGCTTTAAACCGATATGACCTAAACGGCAGTGCCACAAATAAGTTGCACTATTGTTATCAACTCTGCATCTTTTGGTTTCAACACTATGAATATGTGTATCACTACTATCGAGATTTAATAAAAATAGACCATTCTTCAAGGGTGCATGACCATAAAAGATATTACTCATATAAATAGAACAACCATTATTCTCTGATTTAAATGAATAACCGTCTCGCATCAAACAAGATCTAGATATAATGTTCATGCTCAACGCTGGCACCAAATAACAATTATTTAGGTCTAAAACTAATCCCGATGGTAGATGTAGAGGTAGCGTGTCGACCGCGATCACATCGACTTTGCAACCATTTCCCACGCGCATCGTCACCTCGTCCTTAGCTAATCTTCGCTTAATTCGTAGTCCCTGTTTCGAGTTGCAAATATTAGCAACAGAACCAGTATCAAATACCCAGGTGCTACTGCGAGCATTAGTAAGGTACACATCAATAACATGTATATCACATATACCTTTGTTCACTTTGCCATCCTTCTTATACGCCAAATACTTGGGGCAATTCCGCTTCCAGTGTCCAGTCTGCTTGCAGTAGAAGCACTCAGATTCAAGCTTAGGTCCAGACTTGGGTTTCTTCTCTTGAGCAGCAACTTGCTTGCCGTTCTTTTTGAAGTTCCCCTTCTTCTTCCCTTTGCCCTTTTTCTTGAAACTGGTGGTCTTGTTAACCATCAACACTTGATGCTCCTTTTTGATTTCTACCTCTGTAGCTTTTAGCATTGCGAAGAGCTCGGGAATAGTTTTGTTCATCCCTTGCATATTATAGTTCATCACGAAGCTCTTGTAGCTTGGTGGTAGTGATTGGAGAATTCTGTCAATGACACTATCATCAGGAAGATTAACTCCCAGTTGAATCAAGTGATTATTATACCCAGACATTTTGAGTATGTGTTCACTGACAGAACTATTCTCCTCCATCTTGCAGCTGTAGAACTTATTGGAGACTTCATATCTCTCAATCCGGGCATTTGCTTGAAATATTAACTTCAACTCCTGGAACATCTCATATGCTCCATGAGGTTCAAAACGTCGTTGAAGACCCGGTTCTAAGCTGTAAAGCATGGCACACTGAACTATAGAGTAGTCATCAGCTTTGCTCTGCCAGACGTTCTTAACGTCGTCAGTTGCATCAGCAGCAGGCCTGGCACCCAGCGGTGCTTCCAGGACGTAACTTTTTTGTGCAGCAATGAGGATAATCCTCAGGTTACGGACCCAGTCCGTGTAATTGCTACCATCATCTTTCAACTTTGCTTTCTCAAGGAACGCATTAAAATTTAACGGAACAACAGCACGAGCCATCTATCTACAAACAAACATAGACAAGCAAAATTCTATCAGGTACTAAGTTCATGATAAATTTAAGTTCAATTAATCATATTACTTAAGAACTCCCACTTAGATAGACATCCCTCTAATCCTCTAAGTGATTACGTGATCCATATCAACTAAACCATGTCCGATCATCACGTGAGATGGAGTAGTTTCAATGGTGAACATCACTATGTTGATCATATCTACTATATGATTCACGCTCGACCTTTCGGTCTCCGTGTTCCGAGGCCATATCTGTATATGCTAGGCTCGTCAAGTATGACCTGAGTATTCCGCGTGTGCAACTGTTTTGCACCCGTTGTATTTGAACGTAGAGCCTATCACACCCGATCATCACGTGGTGTCTCAGCACGAAGAACTTTCGCAACGGTGCATACTCAGGGAGAACACTTCTTGATTATTAGTGAGAGATCATCTTAAAATGCTACCATCAATCAAAGCAAGATAAGATTCATAAAGGATAAACATCACATGCAATTAATATAAGTGATATGATATGGCCATCATCATCTTGTGCTTGTGATCTCCATCTTCGAAGCACCGTCGTGATCACCATCGTCACCGGCGCGACACCTTGATCTCCATCGTACCATCGTTGTCGTTACGCCATCTATTGCTTCTACGACTATCGCTACCGCTTAGTGATAAAGTAAAGCAATTACAGGGAGTTTGCAATTCATACAATAAAGCGACAACCATATGGCTCCTGCCAGTTGCCGATAACTTCGGTTACAAAACATGATCATCTCATACAATAAAATATAGCATCACGTCTTGACCATATCACATCACAACATGCCCTGCAAAAACAAGTTAGACGTCCTCTACTTTGTTGTTGCAAATTTTACGTGGCTGCTACGGGCTTAGCAAGAACCGTTCTTACCTACGCATAAAAACCACAACGATAGTTCGTCAAGTTGGTGTTGTTTTAACCTTCGCAAGGACCGGGCGTAGCCACACTCGATTTAGCTAAAGTGAGAGAGACAGACACCCGCCAGCCACCTTTAGGCACGAGTGCTCGCAACGGTGAAACCAGTCTCGCGTAAGTGTACGCGTAATGTCGGTCCGGGCCGCTTCATCTCACAATACCGTTGAACCAAAGTATGACATGCTGATAAGCAGTATGACTTGTATCGCCCACAACTCACTTGTGTTCTACTCGTGCATATAGCATCAACGCATAAAACCAGGCTCGGATGCCACTGTTGGGGAACGTAGTAATTTCAAAAAATTTCCTACGCACACGCAAGATCATGGTGATGATATACCAACGAGAGGGGAGAGTGTTCGTCCACGTACCCTCGTAGACCGTAAGCGGAAGCGTTAGCACAACGCGGTTGATGTAGTCGTACGTCTTCACGATCCGACCGATCCAAGCACCGAACGTACGACACCTCCGAGTTCAGCACACGTTCAGCTCGATGACGATCCCCGGGCTCCGATCCAGCAAAGCTCGGGGATGAGTTTCGTCAGCACGACGGCGTGGTGACGATGATGATGTTCTACCGGTGCAGGGCTTCGCCTAAGCTTCGTGACGATATTACCGAGGTGGAATATGGTGGAGGGGGGCACCGCA
>NC_041383.1:24088014-24093905 GCF_002162155.2 Triticum dicoccoides
GTATATAAAGGAGCCATGGGGGAGGAGGCGGCCGGCCAAGGAGGGCGCGCAGTCCTACTCCCACCGGGAGTAGGACTCCCTTCTTTCATAGTTGGAATAGGAGAAGGGGGGAAGAGGAGGAAGAGGGGAAGGAAAGGGGGGGCGGCGCCCCCCTTCCCTTGTCCTATTCGGACTAGGAGGGGGAGGGGCGCGCGGCCCCCTCCTGGCTCCTTCTCTCTTCTCCCTCGTGGCCCATGTAGGCCCATTAACCCCCGGGGGGGGGTTCCGGTAACCTCCCGGTACTCCGGTAAAATGCCGATTTCACCCGGAATCATTCCGATGTCCAAACATAGGCTTCCAATATATCAATCTTTATGTCTCGACCATTCCGAGACTCCTCGTCATGTCCGTGATCACATCCATCAAAACTTGTAAACTCATAATAAAACTGTCATCGAAACGTTAAGCGTGCGGACCCTACGGGTTCGAGAACTATGTAGACATGACCTAAAACCATTCTAGGTCAATAACCAATAGCGGGACCTGGATGCCCATATTGGTTCCTACATATTCTACGAAGATCTTTATCGGTCAAACCGCATAACAACATACGTTGTTCCCTTTGTCATCGGTATGTTACTTGCCCGAGATTTGATCGTCGGTATCCAATACCTAGTTCAATCTCGTTACCGGCAAGTCTCTTTACTCGTTCTGTAATACGTCATCTCATAACTAACTTATTAGTTATAATGCTTGCAAGGCTTAAGTGATGAGTATTACCGAGAGGGCCCAGAGATACCTCTCCGACAATCGGAGTGACAAAACCTAATCTCGAAATACGCCAACTCAACATGTACCTTCGGAGACACCTGTAGTACTCCTTTATAATCACCCAGTTATGTTGTGACGTTTGGTAGTACCCAAAGTGTTCTTCCGGTAAACGGGAGTTGCATATTTCTCATAGTTGCAGGAACATGTATAAGTCATGAAGAAAGCAATAGCAGAATACTAAACGATGAAGTGCTAAGCTAACGGGATGGGTCATGTCAATCACATCATTCTTCTAATGATGTGATCCCATTAATCAAATGACAACACATGTCTATGGTTAGGAAACATAACCATCTTTGATTAATGAGCTAGTCAAGTAGAGGCATACTAGTGACTATATGTTTGTCTATGTATTCACACATGTATCATGTTTCCGGTTAATACAATTCTAGCATGAATAATAAACATTTATCATGATATGAGGAAATAAATAATAACTTTATTATTGCCTCTAGGGCATATTTCCTTCAGCTTCCCCCGAAGCTACCCCGCCATCTCAGCGGAGAAGCAGCGTGGCTTCCACCGAGCTGCTTCAGCCGGAGCATGTCTTGACGGCTCCTGCTAGCTACCTCGTGGATTTTATCACGGAGGCTCAAAATTGCCACCTTATGACGCAATGGCAAAACTTAAAAGTCAAGGCAGCCGTCGGCCAAGTTCGACCTTTTGAACCCAGTGCAACTTTTCACCGTCGTCCGATTCCAGAAGGATATGCTAGGGTGACGGTGGATGAAATAACGGTGGGATTTGAGTACCTCCAGCTTGACCACCCTGCCGGTGAAGGGGAGACTTGGCTGGGTTCTGCTCTGAAGACTCCATGCCTATGGCGGAAGGAGTTCATCAAGCTTCTGAACTGGACGCCTCCTCCTCCTCCTCTGGCGAGTCGGGGCACTGCGCCTCCTCCTCCGGCGAGTGACAATCAGGGCACTCAGCCTCCTTCTCTGGCGCATGGCGGCACTCCGCCTCCTTCTCCTCCTACGCCGGCATGCCCGAGCAGCCAGCAGCCTCCTCCTTCTCCGGCGCGTGGCGGCACTCCGCCTCCTTCTCCGCCTGCGCCGGCGTGCCCGAGCAGCCAGCAGCCTCCTCCTTCTCCGCCTCGCCAGCAAGGGCGGAAGAGACCCGCCGCTGCCCCGGCTGCTCCGGCGCGTCGTAGTCCTTCTCCTCCGCCTCGTAAGCAAGCACGAAAGAAGACAGACGCCGCAGCCGCTCCGTCTGCTCCGGCGTCTAGCAGTACAGCCAGGAGAGGCGGGAGGCAATACAGATACGGTCCTTCTCTCAAGCCTCTAGAGAAGTTACCGTACGAGAGGACCAAGGAGGAAAATACGAAGATCGTGCAGGCCGAAGTGGACGACTTCTTTGAAGGGTTGAAAGCAAAGATACATGCACCTCCAGAGGAGAAGGTAGATCCGGTGAAAGCAAAGCGCACTATCGATGCCCTGAGGAAACCACCAAAGTCTTCGCCGAGAACCAACTATGAGCGCATTACTGAACAGACATATCTCGAAGCGGAGCCGTCGGGAAGTACTGTCAGTGATAAAAGGTTAAAAGAACGAGCAGCTGGGAAAAAAATTGCCCAGCTCGGCGAACAAGCAAAGCAATCGTGCCCCCCGCTCAATGTGTCTAGCAGCGACATCGTCGCTAATGCTCCAAGGACGGTGGCCGGTTATGGCAATCTTGCAGATTACCTGCCTGACGATCAACTTCCTGATTTCTTGGAGGTGGACGAACACAGATACGAGTACGGGAAGCCTCTCGTCAAAGAAGAAAAATCTCTAACAACGATGATGCGAAGATTCCATAATTGGTACATGAAAACCTGCAGAGAGTCTGGGGGACGAATGCTTTGTATCTGAATATTAAAGAGGAGCACGACCTCGTTGGAACTGATCTGTTAACTGTTCCATTTGAGGAGTTCTTCAATCAAAATGCCTTCGATAAATTAACGGTCTTTTGCTACTGTCTTTAAGTACTATTTCTGTCATTAAGTCTCTATATATAGCTCGGCTCTTTCACTGCATGTATTTATAATTAATTATCCTCACTATATTATGCAGATTGAAGATCGTCGAGTGCAAAAAATAAGAAATGTATGATATTGGGTTCATTAACACAAATATCATAGATGAATTCAGGTTACAAAGCACGCTGAAGAGGCCGAGGCCAACTTGCTACAATCGTTGATCAAAAATCAAAACAAAGATTTAATACTCTTTTCTTACAACTTCCAGTGAGTGTTACTGTCGTGTGCATATTCGGTTTCCCTTATTACTCGAGCGAGGTTATAGTAAAGTAATTGATGAGTTATGCATGCGTGCGCAGATTCCTCTATGTTCTTTGGAGATTAAGCTTGAGCGGGGAGCAGTAAACGTCTTAGACTCGAGACGAAAAGATCCCGAAACCTATGCGGACATGACTAATTTCCTTAACAAGTAAGTTCAATCAATCATTATCGCACCATATCGGCAACTTTTTGTTCATTTCCTGATATATCAAGTAATAATAATAATTTTCTTAGTCTTGCAGGGTTTGGAAACAGTTCACCGCAGAAGTTCCGGGACTGCCGAAGCAGCTGCGATATACATGCCCGAAAGTAAGTACTACTAGCTAGCTAGTTGCGCGCATCTCCCGTTGATTCTATAGCTGTACTTTCATCAATGCCATTTATAATGCTTCATTATCAGTTCGATTGACCTCTATTTCTCGTAAAGTGCTTGTGGCAGGAACAAGGGAATGATTTCTGTAGATACTACGTGAGCGAGTTCATCTACAACGCGACTTTGAAATATAAGCGGGGCTACTCTAAAAGACAATATGAAATGCGTAAGCAATAATATTCATAATTTCATTTTATTACACCATCATTTATGTTGAGTTTCATCCATATATGTATTAACCCCCTTCTTCAAATTAGACGTGGCAGATGCGGGATGAACTCCTAGAACAAGATCGCATGAAAGCAATTCAAGAGGAATTGGCGGGATTCTTTCTTGACCACGTCATCAATAAAGCCGGAGAAAACTATGTGGAAGTTGATTTCAATTGCTAGGGGATTGTAAGAGATCTTACATATTGTATATGTATGTAGCCAGTAGCGTCAGATAGATAATACGAAAACTTGTTGTTCGACCAATCTCTCAGAGAAGGAGATGTCGATCGATCACTTCTCTCGATATGCATGACGAACTTCTGTACTTAATGGTTCCCTTCATTTTCTTACTAGCTAGCGTGTCGAGGGCCTCTCTATGTACAGTACGTAGCGTCGACCAAGCACGGACATAAAAGAGGACATTTCTCTCTATTAATTAACTAGCTAACACAATATATGAAACACCTAAATTAACCCCCCCAACCCCCCCTCCCCCCTAAAAAAATAAAAACCCCAGCCACTGAAATGCTGACGCGTGGATGCCTTTTGATCCCGGTTGATGCCACCAACTGGGACCAAAGGCCCTCCTGCCTGGGCTCGGCGCACCGGCCACGTGGAGGCCCATCTGTCCCGGTTCGTGTTAAAACCGAGACTAAAGGGGAGGGCATTAGTAACGACCCTTTAGTCCCGGTTCAAGAAACGGGACAAAAGGCCCTCACCAACCGGGACAAATGCCCTGTTTTCTACTAGTGTGAACAAGAAAGAAATGAACTAACGCAAGGAATAAATTCCGCTGGCATGAGCATGAATGAAGGGAGGGCTTTAGTTTTAGAAGAAGAAATTTCGGAAGCTATTCGGGCGAAATTAACTTTCACTTTGAAAGAGAGACCGTGACATGCATGCTTGGTCCATAGTTACGTGCCTATGTGTGCTATCCGTTGTCCAGCAAAATTCCACGTCCCGCGTGTCTGGGCATTGCAAGTTGGGAAAGACATCTCAGGAAATCACACGGATATAAAAAAAATTATATGAGACCAGGTCTCATATAAAGCAGGTGAGACCTGGTCTCTGTCTTCCCCCTCCCCCCTAATTTCAGGTGAGGGGTGGGGTAAATGCTTTGTGATTTGTGAATGCCACGTGTCAATCATCAGAATGGGTCTCACCTGCTAATCCGTGAGACCTGGTCTCATAAATTTATTTTTCCATCCCCTAGCAATTACGGCCGCAAGCATGTCGCTGTGTGGGAAGACAGAGACGCCGGTGCTACTCGCCTCAAATACTTCCTCCGGCAAGGTGTTCATCAATAACATCCGTCCCATGCAAAATATTGTACTGTAGTTCTTTTTTTCGAATTCATGCAATATAGAATTGATGAAGCTTTTTTATTGTGAATTCATGCAATATCGAATTGATGGAGCTGATTAAAACGTCAATCACTTCGGTTTGAAACATATACATGCCAATTATTTTCTGAGAAGAAACATATTATCCTACCGATTTTGCGGTTTGTAGACCTTGCGGCTATAAACTCGATAGAAGAATTAGCTGTTGGCCGGTGCTTTAGCTAACAGCAACACGTACACATTCAAAAGTGGGCCTGCCCAGGTGGATTGATTCTGGCTAAAGACACACACAACCGGCGCACTAGGATTTCTACTCATATGCGGACAGGTATCTACTTGGTGCTTAATTCTAACATATATATGCTCTTATGCACTTTCAAGTTTGTTGTCTCTTCTTTTTTCTTTATTGATCTCTGTCAAGAAAAATCTCATATTCTATTTTGACATAATTTATTTTTGATTTACGATACATCTAAAGGGTTCCTTCTTCAGATTTCAGTACACAATCATATGTATCTTGATCCGGGATTAATTTATATATGTTTACAAGGTATCGAATATCCAAGCAATTCTCTGATATCAACACTATACATCTAATTTGTATTCTTATCGAAGATGAAACAAATGTATATTTGCGCATGATCATAAATGTATATTTAGACATGAATTATATTGAATCATCAAATATATATAGGCTCCATTGCAACGCACGGACTTTTTTGCTAGTATACCGAAAACAGATGCGCTGACCAGACTACGTTACACTTCGTGTCCTCCTCATAACATATGCAGGGGCCAGGCCCCCCCTCCAATGATCGACTGAACTTCAAACAGATACGTATCGCTAGTGATACAGTCGTGAGTAGAGACGTACT
>NC_041383.1:24094462-24098713 GCF_002162155.2 Triticum dicoccoides
GGCGAACCCAGGCCAAACCCAACATGTTGGGGGGCTGTTGGGAGCGCCGGCGGAAGCAACAGCCAATCCTATTCCTCCATGTATCATTTTTTCTGGCCCACTCATTCACTTTTTGCCTGGCGACTGTTCTGAAGCAACAGCTAATTTTGCTTCAAGTTAATTTTGAAATTGCCATTGAGCAGTTATGAAGAGAAAAAACGGCGCCAAACATCATTAAGATTAATTCAATTTTTAAGCCACTTTGCTTCAAGTTCTCAACCTATTACCTTTGTTTGATTTGATTATTTTTTGCAACGGATATTTTTATCAAGTTGGCTTGGCCCCCATATACTCAAATCCTGGCCGCGCCCCTGCTTTCGTGAGGGCTCGCTCTCGTTCTTTGACTTTTTTTCCTTTCGAATTGTATCTAGGCGGTTAGGTTCTTTATTGTTGCCTCATCTGCTTAGCTTATAGAATTACACGGGTTATCACGATATACATTCCAATCAAAATGGTTGGACGATCAATACCATCAAACTTCTCCATTCCGAGCATTAGTCTCTTATTACGGAAAGAAAATATGGTTGTCTGTGACATGTTCTGTCAACGGAATCACGTAAGTACTTTGGCAGAAAAAAAATGAAACCAAATAGGCAACCCCTCAAGCTCGTTCCAGTTCCAGGTACTGATCGAGTCCAAATTGGTCTCACTCCATTGCAGTCCAAGCTAGCCGCACTTGGTGGTGGCAACGATGGGGCTCCAGACGCGATGCCCCCCGTCCACGTCCGACCACTCGATGCCGCCGAACACGTAGTCAGCGGCCACGGCAGCGTCGTGCACCTCGAGCATCACCGTGAAGTCCTTCTCCTCCTCGGCGATCTCACCACCGAAGCTCAGTGTGCTGGGCTGCACCGTGACCCTGACCCCGCCCGGCTCCGTGACACTGGCCGTGTACGTGGGCGCCCCGCCGCCCACGTTCTTCACCCTGCGCTTCACAGTGACGCTGCCGGAGACGGGCAGGCAGGTGGTGGCGATGGACGGGTAGTTGAGATTCTCCGGGCCGTCGACCCCGCCCAGCTGGCTACACTCAAAGGGGTCGGCGTCGGCGCCGAGGAGTAGAGGGATGAGCAAGTCTGAAAGTGGGAGAGGGGGGGAGGTCGGCAACAGGCCCTCGGTGCTGGTGGGCCTCAGTGAGCAGATGAAGTTGGCGTAGTCCCGCGGCGTAGTGTCATACACCAGGCCCGGGTCAAGGGCCCTGACCGGGTTCACGTGGCCCGACCCATAGTTGAACGGCGTGGCGGCCGTGCCCATCTTGTCCCGGATCCCGCTGCCATCATTGGCACCGGTGGTTGCTGCAATAAATATTAATGAAATATATATGACTCATTATTATTTTTAATATATTTCATTAATAATTACTACATACCCTAAAATGAGTTTTGTGAAAAAAATTCATGTGCGTCACATATTTTCAAAGTTTAAGGTATATACTGATTTATTTGTACGTGAAAAAGGTACTCCCTCTGTTCCTAATTCTAGTGCGCGTTTTGCTGAGCTGCAATACCAACGCATGCGCTGGAGCTTGTCCTTTGGACCATTATAGCCCTCCAGAAACTCTGACCGGCCCATGTGCAAAGCGTCTCAGCCACACACTCTCTTGCATGCAAAGGTGTCTGTCCCACGTTCATTTCCAGCCAAGGGGTTACTTTTGTCTAAACCACCAAATGCGCACTACAATTCGGAATATGGGCAAAAAACTTACACGCACTATAAAGTGGAATGAAGGGAGTATATTACAAAAAGTACATCGCAAACAATATTATTTCAACAAAACTCGTATAGTCGTATTGAGGTATCTTAGAATATCTAATGAAGTATATTGAGAATGATAAAGAGGTATAATCCATGCGTATACGAGGTATATTGAAGATGGGAGTACATACTCCCAAGAGTACAGAAAATTTATCCTATATATGTAAGCGGCTAACAAATTCTGATTTATTTTTTTGTGTCAAAGATGCTTGAGCGCGCAAGGTATGTGCACATTTTCATGGTTTCAGGACATTCGACGAGGTTGTGGCAAAAAAATGGCTCTCAAAGAAAGTTTGATAAACTACATTGTTTAGATCTGATTTTTTGGCATGAGCTCGTCAGATGTCAATTGAGCACCAAATTTTGTACACTCGTACAAAACATGAGCATCTTGGATGTAAAAAAATCAGAAAATTTCAAAAGTTTTTGCTATTTTTTCTTCTGAATTTACTTTTCATCAGGAGCATATGAGCATGGACCACGTTTGGGAATTACCAATATTTCATCCGCTTTAAAATATTTACAATTATAGGTTTGCTTTTAATCAAACTTATTTAAGTTTGATCAACCTTGTAGAAAAATATATACTGTCGTTCCTCAAATGGTTGTGAAATAACTATTCCCGAATAGACATTAAAAGATAATGACCCATCCAATGTGATAACTAGGATTCATAAATGTGCAAAAGAAAGTTGAGAAAGTTAACTCCATGGAAGTAGAGACATATATACGTACCGGTGGTCATGATGGCGGACTTGATCATGGCGGGGCTCCAGTTTGGGTATGTCGCCTTGAGCAGGCCAGCGACGCCCGCTACGTGAGGGCACGCCATGGAGGTGCCGGACTGCACGGTGTAAGGGACACGGCGGTCGTCGAAAGACCGGCCGGTTGGCGAGACACCTTGGCTGTAGGCGGCGATCACGCTCACGCCTGGCGCGGTGATGTCAGGCTGCACAAAAAGCGATCGACCTAGCTTAGCAGCTGGTCAGCCACGCTCAGGCTCAGCAAACAGGTCATGCAAGGAGTATGCAGTTAGGGAAATGTCGAACCTTGAGGATCTCGGGAGTGATCGTGTTGGGCCCGCGTGATGAGAAGTCTGCCATCATCGGCGACGGCGTCACGCCCACCTTCGCCTCCCTAATTTTGATCTGACCCACCGGCGGTGATCTATGTATATACTCAAACCGATGCTGGATTAGATCAGTCGTCCCATCCCATTGCATGAATACATATACACTCTCCCTCCCGTAATATAAGAGTGTTTTTGACACTCAAAACGCTCTTATATTACGGGACGGAGGGAGTAACTTATTAATCCAGACGTATATATACTAGGTGCACGTGTGGCTATCGAATCTTACGTAGTGGACTGGAGATAGTCCAAGATCTCCCTGCACTGGGAGTAGGAGCAATGAGCCGCCGGGATGACATGCGGCTCAGCACTGATGCTGCTGTCGCTGCCGGAGCCTTCACAGAGGACCATGCCGGCGCCGCCGGCCTCCTTCACCACCTGCCCTGTACTGATTGTGCCCCCTCCTCTGGTGCACACAACTATCTTGTTGCTCACCTTGCTGGGGTCCAGGGAGCCCGGCAAGCACATCGCCCTGCAGGCAATATGTGTACATGCATATCTTACAGACAGTTCATGCTAGCTTTAGCTTCTACTTATAAATCATCCATACTGTTACTAGCTAATAAATATCCGTTTGGGCATCAAACAAGATCCTACGTACGAGTTGACTCTACAGAAAAAGGACATTTCTTACGAGTCGGTGGCAGATTGATCTTCAAAATTGGCATTCTCGCCACTGATCATCTCATATTCCTGGTTGCCAAGGGTGCTGTTTGATAGACTTTGTCCCTGCAAATTTAGAGAAAGGTGTGACTGCCCCCATGAAGCTACGCCTACTAATACTAACTTAAGACATGAATGATTTTAGTTGCCTTAGATTTGCAATGAAAATGTCAAACAAAAATAAATAAATAACGAGATAACTCCTCCCCAGCCCTAGGCACCGCGCTCCCTAGTTAGCCAGTGGGTCAACCTCCGTCCACCCTCTGCCGTAGGTGTCTACGAGTCTGGTTGCCTTGCATCTAAGTAGATGCTTGGTCCTCGATGCCTTGCATCTATTTACTAAAATTATGCTTGTGTGTATCTGAGGATGTAGGGATTAATTGGGACATTTTTATCTTCCTATTTCAAGTGCATCTAGGCCCAATGGTGGGTGCTGATCATTCATGACAATAAGGTTAAAGGGGACAAATATTTTCTAAGTAGTGATCGTATATAGTCCTAAAAGGTGCTAAGCATGGATGATGGTTTCTGATTCCGCTAAATCTAACGATCAAGCATCGACAAGATCAGCTAAACTTTTTTTCTAGATTTTAGTGGTCCAAGATCACTTTGAGTCCTAGGTATGATGTTACTATTAAGAAGGGGATATTGGACCTTGCGCGCGG
>NC_041383.1:24099197-24153541 GCF_002162155.2 Triticum dicoccoides
CACTGTGTGCTCAAAGTTAAAAAGACCCTAAAATTTTTCAATCTTCTAAGTCCTAAATCTCTCAAGTTTCATATATCCAGAAGCTGCAAGTGGAATCCATCTGGGTCTTCCAAGTTAACAAAGAGAGTTAGTCAGTTGCATCCTATGCAGCTCGGACCCTCTGAGCGAGGTGTTCAGTATGTCCACGATGCTACACTAACTTTCTGCTCACATCTGTACCTCCAAACAAATCAAAGATCGAATACAAAGTTTTATTAGGACACCCCGGGTGAGTTTCACCTAGACATTATGAGTGCATCTTGTAGAAGAATCACATGGTTCCGGTATGGTTTGGACCCTTTAAATGGTGTGCGATCGGAGCCTCCGGCTGGGATCTGTTTCCAAAAATCCTAAGTTTCATTTGAAGCCTCTAATGACTTCCACGCAGAACCTCTCAGCCTTTGTGGACAGTTCACCTTTGTGCATTCAGAGCCACCGAGTTTATTCATTTTGGACCCTCCCAAGTCTTCTTTGTTTGGCTCTATACTTGTTCATAAACTTCAAACGATGTCGACCAAAATACTTTGAGCATGTTGAAATTCTCCAGATTTAGCTCAGTCACAACCTCCGAGTGGAAACGAGAACTTTGAGTTTTGTTAATTCAGGTGTAATGGCAAGATTATGGGTACAAGCTACAAATAATCCTCCCCATCCCATCTAGCGCAAGTCTTTCAGAACTCATTTGCTCCAAGGTTCAAGTCATATTTTCAGAACTCTCCTTTTCATGAGATATATCCACTCATATTCTTCAAAAACTCTAACTCTCGCATTCAACAGATTTATCACATTAGATTTTTAGCGTGGAGGAGGTTATCTTTTGAAGCACATGCAAGGATTCATCGCCAAACAACCCAATTTCTTGTTAATTCTGGAGGGTGTGTGCCTTCTAGACCGGTTATGTGTCCTAGGGGCCTTCAGATTTAAAAGAACCAAGAAGTTTACCAAGACAAGGAGATCAACTACTTCATGTAAAGATATACCACAAGTATGGTTGCCGTGGTGGGATACGTGGGCCAAGGGACATTCTACGCCCTAGGAGTCCTGGAGCTCTAGCTTTATGGGCATTGGTCGTGTCTTAGGGCTTCGTAATAGAGTAGTATTGCATATGACGATTCTGAATCTCCAAGTAAATCCTTGTGTTTGCAATCCTGCCTACTTATTCCCTTTAATTTCATGAAAGTTTCTTTTGACTCTTTAAATTATATTTGTCTTGCATATGTAAAGTGCTTTAGAGCATCTACAACCACAAGTAACAAAATCGAGTCCCCATGCATCCGCGGACGTGTCCGAGCACATCTGCATGCAGTGACCTATCAGCACACATTTTTCTTCCACTACAACCACATACCTCAAAGTTGACTACTCAAATCCATACTAGATCATGCAACACACAATATATATGTACTATTAAATACTACAACGAAACCTATTTCAAAATTTTAAAAATGAACTAGTTTCAAACCAACCAGCCAAATGAAAATCCACTTTCATGATTGTGTTCCCTCTAATGAGGTTTTGAACTAGATCCCACATGATTGTGTTCCGATTTTTGTTGAAAAGCAATTTTCTGCCAAAAAGCAAAGTTTTAATATGAACTTTCTTTACTAGCATATACCAATAAGTATGGATTTGCTTTGAGTAAAACTAGACCCCAAACATTGTGTTGGTTCTTTGAATCGTGTGTGTTTTCTCTGTGGTGTAGCACATGGACTGACAAGCAAAGTAGTTGACTTTATAGCAGTTGCCAGTGCATGCATGTGAGGATACACAGTTCGCAACGCGACCTTATTTTTCCTCCGCACCTCTTGGTGCCATGCAAAAAGCTATCTGAAACTTCAAAATTGAATTGTTTTAAAACATATGTTGAAATTACTATTTAATTTCTTCATTGTATTACTCGTCATGAGACCTTCAAAACTAGATCCCATATGGACATGGACTGATAAATATATTTGAAAAGCAACGTTCGGTAATCAAAAGCTATATTATAGTATGCATACATTTCTCTCACAAAATGATGGGTTGTCCATCTGTTCTGAATTTGTGTGCGCAAACTAACTTTCAAGTGTATAATCACTTATACAGCCGGTAAAAAATTGTTTCACACCAGGTACATAATTTTCACTAGTGTTTTCTCAAAAGAAAATTAGTGCTAAGAAATATATATTTTCATTGTAATAATTTGTTTTTTCAGAAACTAGCTACTACTGTAATACATGCTCCCGAGAATTGATAAAAGCAATCCTAATAATATGGCAACAAAAATAATTCGTGAGAAATTGTCCAATTACCCCTTTGTTCTACAAAAACATATCTGTACTATAAACTTGCTTTTCATGACACTAAGTTGATTTTGAAAAATGTTTGTTCAAACTTACCCATGTGGGATCTAGTTTTGAATCCTTTTTTGTGAAAAACACAATATTGGCGAAATCTGGTTGCGATCTTCACACTCGGTTTGAGAACTGCATTTTTTTTTAAGTTAGTAACAATTTTGGAGAACTAAATCCATAAAAGCACCACAATCCAAGTGGCATATAGCAAAAAAAAACTATCATAACATGTTTGTGCCACAAACTACACCAAACTCAACTCTAAAATTTTACAAACTGCACCGAATGCAATGCTAAAAAATGATTAAAAAAAAGAGCCACCAATTTTGTGTTTGTCATATGCTATGTTTCTTCAATTTTTAGGGTTGTGTTTTGTGCATTTTGCACCAAAAACAGAAGTGGTGTTTTTTTTTCTAATGACACATGTATTGTGGTTGTTTTATGCATTTAACTCCAATTTTGGATGACGCTAACATCATCTTATGCTTGTGGTCGGTGTAGTTCGCTGCATGCAGTGAAAAGGAACCAAAGGGTGGAAGGCTGTAGTGAAAAAGCGCATAGACGCGTCCTAATTTACCTGGATGGTAGTGGCACCGAAGATGACATCGACTTGGAAGATTCTGTCCATGGTGCTCGCAGCGACCGTAAGTATCCATGGCGCCACGTTGGTGACAGTGGCTGGCTGTGGCCCCGAGTTGCCGGCGGAGGCGACGACGACGATCCCCTTACTGATGGCGAGCGACGTGCCAATCGCGATGGCGTCTCCAGCATAGTCGATGGCGCGGGGCTCGCCGAGGGAGAGCGAGAGCACGTCCACGCCTTCCTCCACCGCGGTGAGTATGGCCTTGAGGACGTCCAGGCTGGTGCAGCCCTCATTGTAGCACGCCTTGTATGAGGCCACGTGCGCCCACGGCGAGCCGCCCTTGGCCGTGCCTATTCCGTGGCCGAAGGCGCTGGCGCCGGGGACGAAGCCGCCACCCGCCGTGGACAGCGTGTGTGAGCCGTGCCCCATGTAGTCCCACGGCGAGTTCACCACGGTCTGGTTCATCTGGCCACCCTTGGAGGAGGTCTGCGCCTGGATGCCCTTGCTGAAGACCCTCGCGCCAATCAGCTTGCTGCATGTGCATCCATGCACATCCTTAGTTATTATTGATGTACTCTCAGTGCACGGTAACTCGGCTGTTATTTTCTAAGTCTAAATCCTCAGTTATGGAAAGTGCGATCGATTTCAGTTAAATGAAAAGTGCATCAGTTGCAGCTTCTAGGATATACATATATATGAGTTGCGGCCTAAATATATATGGATATTGCCGTTGATGGAGTAACGATGAATTACCCGTTGCAACCGGCGTTGTCGATGTCATCGGAAGCATCGCATCCACCGAGCCATTTCGTCGGGGCGACCATGCCGTCGGCCCTGAAGCTATCAGATGTTGGCCATACACCTAAGTATCGTATGTACGTACATCAGAAGGTGCCAAGGGAAGAAAAACAAACTTGGGTCAGAGCTTCTTTTTCTCTTTTCCACAGGTTCTTGTGGAGTTATACTAACAAACATTAGTATTGCACTGGTCAACTCAACTTTTGTTTTCCCATCTATAATGGCATTGTTAATTCATGCATGATTAGCTCGTGGTTGCTTTTAAATTGTCAGCAGGATCATAGTGAAAGTGATATAGATTACCCGAGTCAACGTTCCCAATGACGACGCCCTTGCCGAACTCGGCGACGTTCTCCCACAAGTCACTTGCCTTGCCATCTGATCCCTCCAGCCCCAGGAACTCAAAGGAATACGTTGTGTGGAGCTTGTGAAGCCTGTCTTCGATCACTGCCTGCGCCCCGGGGAGCACTGGATCGAATATCGAGTCAATACTTAATCAGTTATTTAGCTATATATACTTGAACAAATTACGTTTGCATATATTCCATTCAAACCAAGAGTTTATGTTCGCTGTGGATCTAATCTCACTAAAATATATGTTAGAATAACCGGTGGTCAAACCATGGTTTTCTGTGTGAGATCTGTCTAATTTAGTGCAACTATAATGATCTATCTATTGCGACTTTTTTTTTACTTTTTCTGTTCGGGTTTATTAGGCTATCTCGTAAATAGATCAAACTTTAACTTTATATAGAACTAATTAATGCTACAAAAAGAATACCATTGGGTTTTATATGTAAAATGATTCCCATCATATAATTTTTGTGACACATATGTTATATTTTATTAGCTCAATTTATGGTCAAAGTTTGACATAAAATACAAACGGGGTCAATAAACTTGGAGGGAGGGAGTAGATGTGAAGATCTACTGGTTAAGTGCATTTATGGAAAAAATCTAACACATGTGGCCATTTCAGGTACAATTATATAGATCTAGCGGATGCTCGCTATCTATTTAAACGTGATTATGTAGATCTAACGAGTGTGATCTAAACTGTATGTGTATATCTAATGATTATGATCTGTGTATATGTCAGTATGAAGGTCTAATGGATATGATCTGTTTAGGTATGATCATGATGATCTAACACAGGTACACTCTGTTCTTGTGTGAGTACGTAGATCAAAACGGTTGCGATTTACTAATAAATAAGATGGTCAACTAGATCAGCGGCAACAGGATGTCTTACTTCTTTTATGGAGTTTCCAGGACGAACTGTCGCGATTTTCTTTGGTATAATGTTCTTATTACATACAATAGATATACATAGACATTTGGAGTTGTTACATTTCAAAAACGAAGAAAATGTACATATAGTAGACTCAAATTAGTACAGAGATCTGTGGCTATGGATACGAGGATCGATGGTGAAGTTTTGGTGCATGGTGCAATGCAACTTACGTTTGAGAGCTGGTACGAAACGGTCGTCGATCTGCAGCCTGATCCCGTTGATGGCTTCGAAGACATACAATATCTGGTACCTGCATTAATAGGGTTCTACTAGCTATGTAAATATAGACATAAATCAAGCCATATATGTAACGTGCTTGGTGATCGCTGATATGGCTTACAGTTTGGTGAGTGGATCCAGCAGACCAGACCAAGATGCCGGCGGGCCACTGACGATGAGCAAGTAGGACTGCATTGCATAGCATAGCATAGCATAGCAGAGGCAGGCAGGCATGAACGAACAAACGCACCAATTAATGAAACTAGCACGTACTCTCTCTGTAAACTAATATAAAAGCATTTAGATCACTAAAATAGTAATCTAAATGTTTTTATATTAGTTTACGGAGGGAGTACTACACACCATGGCAGAGAGAGAGAGACCTTGGTGGTGGCGGCCGCCGGCGTGATGTGCAGCGTGAGGAAGAGCGGCAGGAGGGCGAGCAGCAGAAGGGCGCGGGAGGAGATGCCCACTTGATATGGCGGAGCCGTATAAACAATGAGCATCATCCATCTTCTCCGCACCGGCCCACGTGATACGGCGGAATAGTATAATTGAGCATGCATGCAGCATGCAGTCGCATTACATGGGCAGCATCACCATTGCCTCACCTGGAGCTGGATGTGCTGTTCTAAATCTTTGTTCTTCTTCTGATAATACAGAGTCCACTACGTCTAGTGTGTTGCTTTAATAAGATGGCTGCATGCATTGATCGAAGGCCGGAGGTTCGGCCTCCTTTTTCAAAAAAAAAGGTACGTCTATGTGTAGGAGGAAACAAACACGAAAGCATGCATGCAAACGTTTGTTGCCTATAAATAGTACTAATAAAATAGACAAATAAAACCAGCTGTGGCTCCATGGTTTACTAATAAAATAGACAAATAAAAGGTGGGCCCCGTCCCCGCCGGCACCCGGGGCGGCGGGGTGAGGAGGTGAAGCGAACGGACGGAGGTAGTCTCAAGGGAGCTCTTCCCGACCACAGTCCAGAAGCGTCGGGCGAACGCGCACCCGAAGATGAGGTGATCAGTTGTCTCGAGGGGAGCGGAGCAAAGGGGGCACCCTGCCCCGGCAGCGTCCCCGTTTGTTGGTTTTAGGGTAGCCAACCAATCTTGCCGGCTGGTGGCTTTGGCAAAGTTCTTGCATACGATTAAATACGGTACTTTTTTTCTGCTGAAAAATACTCTCTCCGTTTCTAATATAAGTCTTTCTAGATATTTCAATAAGTGGCTACATATAAAGCAAAATAAGTGAATCTACACTTCAAAATATGTCTTCATACATTCGTATGTTGCAGTTCATTTGAAATGTCTAAAAAGACTTATATTTAGGAACGGAGGGAGTATGAAGCATCGGTTTAACTGATGAGGTTAGCACGCATGAGTCAAGTAATTCTGGTAGTACGTATACATTTCTTTAAATCAGTGGAAGTGATTTAAATCGTACATACATATGCAATCGTTATTCCTCGCTCCACCATAGGCTGGGATCCTCTTTGTACTGTTTGGTGATGTACGGTCACTGCCTTGTGGATCGATTCAACATGTCATCGGCACTACATCACCGTACGGTACTGCAGAGAGCTGAACCACTTAGAAAACTATTAATCTTAACAGTTGCACTTCTGTAACCTATTATATATATTTTTGAGTCGCAAACGTAGAACAATAGTTCTACGCGTATTTTCATTAATTCAAAATATATTACAAATCAAGTCCAACAGAAATCACCCAATACCAGTTCGGTGAAACATAGGTTTAAATTACAGGTACTGCGCTATCCAAGAACTGATCTGTTCTGCTTTTTCTTGCTTTGCTCTAATCCTAGTAGCCTGAAGTCCTTCTTTGAGATAGTATTTCCAAGAATCAAAATGTGGTGGTGCTCTCCTGAAGATTTTTGTCATTTCTAATCATCCATGTACTCAAGCAGCCCATGATAATAATCTCCATCGCAATGCTTGGAGGTAGCCTGTCCTTGGAGAGGTGGAACTTCGTCAAATGTGGAAATGCCTCTGTTTTTGTTAGGGGTGATCATATTCCAGCATGACCAAGTAAATTGGCAGTTCCAGTATAGGTGAGAGATGGTTTCCTCTGTAGCATCAGCACATAAGGCACATTTATAGTCTTCTAGGTGCATTGTTCTGCGTTGTAACATGTTCCTACTATATTGCTTAGAAATATTGATCCTGCAAACTGACTTTCCGAGGATTTCAAAGGAATGTCAAAGATGCAGAAATTGTCCTGGGCAACATGCTGAAAAGAAGATCCTCTTGCCAAGGTCCCTCCCTCCGCCAATCTGTTGATTATATGTTCCTTTTTCAATTGAAGAGGAAACAATTTCCTATCAGGCTACATTTCCGTCAACAAGACACGGGGGTATTTACTTTCCTGGTTGGTGTGTCATAGACCAAATTTCACCCTCTGGTTTTCTCTGGAAATTTATTTGTTTGATTTGCTTCTTTGGATTTAATTCTAGAAATTGGTTTCACCCTTTTCCATTGCTCATATATGTTGGAACAATCTGGTACGTCTAATGGCCCATAGAAATGAGCCTGCAATCACATTACGTGAGTAGCCTACTAACTTGTAGTACTACTGTCACAAGTAGGCAGTGTCCAAAATATGTCGAGCGGGAGCGGGAGAGAGAATGGGAGGAGGCCCTGGGTGTTGGTGGGCCTCATGGAGCAGATGAAGTTGAGGTAATCGCGCGTCGTGGTGTCGTACACCGGGCCTGGGTCTAGGGCCCTCACCGGGTTCACGTGGCCCGAGCCGTAGCTGAACGGCGTGGCGGCACCGCCTGTCTCGTCCCGGATCCTGGTGCCGTCGTTTGCTCCCCTGGTGGCTGTATATACACAGTTAGTTCAGCACATGGGATTGTGGCGCGAAAACTACGTTCAAATATCATAAAAACTGTGTTTGAATTCTCAGAATTTGTATTTTATTTATCAAAATAACAGTCAATTGCATTGTGTGGCTTTACTGTTTGAGGGATGAAATTGGCAGCGCGCGGAACAGAGCCCGCAAACCCAGGTTTGCGGGCTCTGTTCGGATGCAGCCAATTTCGGCCTTTAAGCCGCGTTTTTCTCGGCCTTTATCCGCGGTTTAAGGGTCATGACTTTAAGGGTTATGTTAGAGATGCTCTTATCCCATCGCGCTAATGTTGATTGGTAGTACGAGTGTACCGTAGGATGGATGGACTGGGATGCTAATGATAAGATTATACTAGTGCTACAATACGGCTTTTGGATGGCCCAACAGGCCGGCCCACCTACTTTCCCGTTTATGGATTTTTGCTTTAAAAAGTAGATTCTAAACAAATTCACTTTTTGGGTGAACATTTGTAACTGCCGTAGAGGAACGACACCGACGTCGTTCATCAATCCACATTGAAAATTCCAAGATTTCAACCTCTCAACATCGTTCAATGTCAAACTCAAAGCTTGAAAAATTCCAAAACTTGAAATTGTAAGTTTGAGCTTCCAAGGTTTAGAACTTTCTAACGATTGAGATTTCGATAATTTTAAACTCCTACAGATTTATAACTTTTACTTTTACTTTTTGACCTTTGGGTTTCCTTTTTTTTTTTTTTTTGCTCTTTTGAACATACAGGTCACCCCACCACCACAAACACAAAGATTAGACAAGATATATAAATATAGCGCATTAAGTTCTCCCAAAATAATTGAGAGCTTGAACTCTCACAAGCATTTATCTTTGTACTGTATTAGCGGAACATGTTTGCTCGCGCCATATCTCTACTGCACTCTGTTTTGTCAATCATACAAACATGCGCATGTGTTAAATAGGTGATCCCTTGATTTATTGCTGATATC
Source organism: Triticum dicoccoides (assembly GCF_002162155.2). Lineage (NCBI taxonomy): Eukaryota > Viridiplantae > Streptophyta > Magnoliopsida > Poales > Poaceae > Triticum > Triticum dicoccoides. Next base: position 24,108,293 of record NC_041383.1, read on the forward strand.
GATCGACTCCAAACGCTATTCGCACTTGGTGGTGGCCGCAATGGGGCTCCAGACGTAATGCTTCCCGTCCGACCATGCGATGCCGCCGAACACGTAGTCGGCGGCCACAACGGGGTTGTTGACTTGAAGCGTCACCTTGAAATGCTTCTCCTCCTCTGGATTCTCACCGTCAAAGCTCAGCGTGCTGGGGTTCACTGTGACCGTCACCCCGGCCGGCTGCGTGATGCGGACCGTGTACGACGCCGCCCCGCCGCCGACGTTCCTCACCCTACGCTTCACGGTGAAGCTGCCGGAGGAGGGCAGGCAGGGCGCGGAGATGGACGGGTAGTTGAGGTCCTCGGGGCGGTTGGCACCCTTGCTGCACTCAAACGGGTTGGAGTCGGTGCCGCGGAACACGCAGTTGAGCACGGTCCAGAGTTCCTCTAGCGGGAGCGGGAGGGAGACAGGGAGGAGGCCCTCGGTGTCGGTGGGCCTCATGGAGCAGATGAAGTTGAGGTAGTCGTGCGTCGTGGTGTCGTACACAAGGCCCGGGTCCAGGGCCCTCACTGGGTTCACGTGGCCCGAGCCGTAGCTGAACGGCGTGGCGGCACCGCCCGTCTCGTCCCGGATCCCGGTGTCGTCGTTAGCTACCCTGGTGGCTATACAAACATAGTTAATTAAGCACATGGGATGGGATTGTTCGCGGCTGAGAAATTAGATCACGGTGACGGCGGAACTGCGTACGTACCGGTGGTCATGATGGCGGAGTAGATCATGTTTGGGTTCCATTTCGGGTACTTCGCCCTGAGCAGGCCGGCGATGCCGGCCACATGCGGACACGACATGGAGGTGCCGGACTCTACCATGTAGGCGACGCGGCGGCCGTCTGAGGCCAGGCCCGACGGCGAGACCTCCTGGCTGTATGCGGCGATCACGCTCACGCCTGGCGCGATGATGTCGGGCTTGAGGATCTGAGGAGTGATGGTGTTTGGCCCACGGGATGAGAAGGCTGCCATCACCGGCGACGGCTTCACACCCAGCTCCGCGTCCCTCGCTCGGATCTCACCCATTGGTGATCTGTTCAAACCGGCCAGAAAGTGTGATCGATGTTGGATTAGCCCATGTATCTACAAGTACTTATTCTATCCCATATTATACTGTGCATCGGTTTTCACAAAAGTCAATCTTACAAGTTTCGAAGAAAATCCTATCTACTATACCAATATATATACAGTACCATATGATAATATGTTTCACAATGAACCTCGCGGTATTGATTTGGCATTCCAAATGCTGGTAATTTGTTTTTTTCTATATAAATTTGATCAAAGTTTACAAAGTTTGGCTAAAACCCTACTGTATTTTATATTTTAGGATGGAGGACAAAAGAACCAGTTGCTAGCTTACCCTGTAGACTGGATGTAGCTCAAGATCTCCTGGCACTTGGAGTAGGAGCAGTGGGCTGCCGGGATGATATGCGGGTCGGCAATGACGTTGTCCCCGCTGACGGCGGCGTTGCAGAGGACCATCCCCGCGCCGCCGGCGTCCTTCACCACCTGCCCCTTGGCGACTCGGCCGTTTGCTCCTCCTCTCGTGCACACGACTATCTTTCCGCTCACCTTTGCAGGGTCCAGGGAGCCAGGCAAGCACAACGACCTGCACGCAACATGCGTCTACATCTTACCAACAATTGCTTGTACTAGCAATGCCTTGATGGTTGATTTTTGTAAAGCTGGTATCAGAACGAGATCTTAGAAGTTGACTTTCTAGATAGATCTTACGAGTTGGCGGGAGACTGGCCTGCAGCATTGGCCTTCTCCCCGCTGATCATCGCACATGGCTGGTCGGTGCTGCTTGATAGACTTTGTCCCTGCAAATTAATTAATCTCGGGCATCAACTTTCAATTCATACTCCCACCTTTTTGGTTTAAAAGGCCTACGGGTAACATTTTAAGTTTTCAATGATACATTTTTTGTGACATAACACTTATTTTACGTTCCCTAAATTGTCCACCTAGGGATATGTTTGGGTCTTTCAAACCAAAAAGGAGGTAGTACATACTACTCCTAGTAGTTAGTACATACACATATAGGTTTTTGTTATCGCATCAAGGAAAAGCAGGTTAATTACCGTGATAGTCTTGGTACCGATGACGACATCGGCGGGGAAGATTCTGTCCATGGTGCTCGCGCCCACGGTGAGCATCCATGGAGCCACATTGCTGATCGAGCCTGCCGTGGGGCCATCGTTTCCACCTGCCGCGACGACGACGACCCTCTGGGTGACAGCATAGGCCGTTCCTATCGCAATGGTGTCGGTGACATAGTCGGAGGCGGGGGAGCCGACGGAGAGCGAGAGCACATGCACGCCGTCGTCCACCGCCGTAAGTATGGCCTTGAGGATGTCGACGCCGGAGCACCCTTCCCTGAAGCACGCCTTGTACGAGGCCACATGCGCCCGCGGCGAGCCACCCTTGGCCGTGCCCGTCCCGTGGCCCAAGGCGCCGACATTAGGCACCAAGCCGCCGCCAGCCGTGGACAGTGTGTGCGTGCCATGCCCCTCATAGTCCGATGACGAGTTCACCTCAGTCTCGTTCAGCTGCTTGCCGCTCTGCTTGCTCAGCAACTTGATGCCCTCGTTGAAAACCCTGGCGCCGATCAACTTGCTGCATGTGCGTGTGAACGGTGTCAGTGGAATGCTAGGTTTTGCTTTTTTCCCGGCAATTAACGCTAGCTACTCCCTCTATCCGTAGTTGTATGACGCCAACGACCAAATGTGAATCATCTATTACAAAGTTCTATGTAATTTAAATCATATTGAAAATATAGTTTCCGGCCCTATAAATTTCATCACATGTGATGGCTATATTATTGGTGAAATTGATGGTCAAAGTTTAATCGTGAAATGTTAATAAGGACAGCAAGTTGTGTCCGATGATAATTACTTGTTGCAGCCGGAGTAGCCTTGTTGGCATCCACCGCTCCAGCGATCCGGTTTGGGCAAGGTGCCGTCGTCCCTGAAACTTGCAGATATTGGAGATACACCTTTGTACACACGTGCAAAAAAAAAAAAAAAACCCCATATCAACATCAGGTCAGAAGTGGCGTTGGTAATAGTAGAGACTTGCAAAAGGGTACCCTCTGATGCTAACTAGTAGTTGGACAAAATGAACCAAAAATCCCCAAAGATCTCTATTGGTAAGTATCAACGCAATTTTCATCTACCAATTTGCACCTAATTGGCTAGAGCCTAGAGGGCACCTTAACATCCACCAATTTGCATCCCTATTGGTAAGTATCTATCAATGCAATCTTCATCTTTACGAGTCGATCTCTTTGTAAGATTTGAGTTGACCCGAGTTAAAGTTCATGCATGTTACTGTGTACTGTGGTTTGATTCTATTTTGGAGCATATCGTGGTGCCCGCAGATATGATTCCGCGTGTTACCGTTGGGATATATTATCATGGAGTATGTACCTTTTTTTATGCATCCCCAGGGATAATTAAGAGTCGTGGGATGTGGGGATGTGGTGTGGGTGCTCATTATCAGAATCCCTGCAGGTCAAAGCGTATCTACATGTACTCACACGATATATGTGAATACTAATATAAGGAAGCGATCGACGACTATCTTTTACTTGATTCCGAAACAAAAATATATATATATTTCTTGATCTATATGCATAGTCATTGACGACGCATTTCTCATCTTCTTATGGTTGCACGAACACTAGTGAGCAGTCCAAATGGTTATCGTCGACTTAGAAATAGTTGCTTCCAAATAGGAGTAGCAAGTGAAACCAGAAAATGTACCCGTGTCCACGTTGGCGATGATGACTCCTTGGCCGAAGTTGGCAATGTTCTTCCAGACGTTGATCGGCTCACCGTCTAACCCCTCGAGGCCGAGGAAACCCCATGAGTGCGTCGTTTGAACCTGGTAAAGTTTGTCTTCGATCACGACCACCCCTGGGAGCACTGCGCATAGCCGGCCCCCAAAAAAATTAATCGACGGTGATTAATAACTGGCACGAGTATAGGGGATGCATGTATGGCACCGTATATAGGAATCATATGTAGTATTGTACTAGTAGTATAGTGTGCTTACGTTTGAGGGCTGGCACGAAAATGCTGTCGATCTGCAATGCGATCCCCTTGATGGCGTCCAAGATGTAGAATATCCGGAACCTGCATTTAGTTTTTCTCAGTTTTTAGGCAAGTACTACCTCTGGCCTGGTTTATTGGTCCTCTTTGTATTTTGTGTCAAATTTTAACCGTCAGTTTAACTAACAAAATGCCAATGCATGTCACAAAAAATTATACCATTAGAAACTATGCTTAAATACAAATCCAATGATATAATATTTAATGACATGCATTAAGGTTTTATTCGTTCAATCACGGCCAAAATTTAACATAAAATATGAAGGGGATCAATAAACCAGAACGGAGGTTGTAGTTAGGCATCTAGCTTGAGTGTGTTGGGTTGTATAGCTAGCTAGCTTACTGGCTGGTGATCGGGGTGAGCAGATCGGACCAAGAGGCCGGCCGTTGGCACGCCATCACCAAGTAAGACTGCATGCATACAAGAAATTAGTACCAATTCGTTAGGAGAGAATGAAGCGGGAGGGTTGCACGCATGCCTTGGTGGCGGCCGACGCCGGCGTGGCGTGCACCGCGAGGAGGAGCGCCAGGGCGAGCAGCAGAGCGCGGCCGGCTCCTCTCCCCATCTTCATTCGCCTCGCCGGCCGATGGTCTCAGCTAGCTGCTTAGCTGGGGGTGAGTGCTGCTGCTATCTCCGGCCGGTCGCCCGCCATGGAATTTATATATGTATGTAGATCGATCGGTAGAGAGGTCGACGACGTGCGCGCGGCTCAGCAAGTCAACTGGAGGAGATCGGTGGTGCATGTGACGGGATCATTTGCTTATCTTCTCCGCGAGCGCGAGGGCCGCGAGCCCAGGTGAGATAGCTAAGTACTCCCTCTGTAAACTAATATAAGAGCATTTAGATCACTACTTTAGTGTTTTAAATGCTCTTATATTAATTTACAGAGGGGGTACTAGTATAATGAGCATGCAGTTGCACCACATGCCGCGCGCATGGTTCGGTTCCGACGGCCAAATAAACTTACTCAGCAGCAAGGTCGTGGCAAGCCAAATACCACAAAAATGATGTTAACTAGACGCTCAATAAACCTACACCCCTAATAGGTAGCGGCTGGTTTGACGGAAAATACAGCACCTGGGTGCTCCACCCCTCAATACAAAAATTAAATTCAAAAAATACCAGGCAAATTCAAAAAAAATCTGAAATCTTGGGATCTCAAACTTGAGCGCCCAATCTACTCCGTATGAAGCTTATCCGTGGCGAAGAAAGTACAGCCCGAACTAAAATCCATCCAAACAGTTTCCTTCTACACATGAGAATTTTTTGTCTTTTTTGCTACGGATGTTATTTTTTCATGAAATTTCACATGAAGCTAGATTGAGCACCCAAGTTTCATATCCCAAAACCCCTTTCTTTGTATGAAATTTCCAGGTATTTTTTTGAACTTAACGTTCATATAGGGGTGTGGAGCACCCCAGGTGCTGCAAATCATCTTCCCTGTTTTGACAGCTTTACTTGCCAGTAGTGGTAGTGGGGTCCGATGGAAGTGATTCGTTAACTAGTTGGCAGTATATGTTTTTTTTTTCAAACTAGCAAGTTAAAGTGGTTCGTTGGCTCATTAGTAACCTAATGCAAATACTAAAAAAGAAAAGTATTGGCCGCTCTTGATTAGAAAAGAAAATCCAAAAGGGATTCATAACATGTCCAAAAAAGGATTGCAAAAGTACCATGTGAACAAGTGTGCACACATTTAATTCGGATTTCAGTTTTTTAAAGGCATACCTTATTATGAGGCCAACGGCGTGCGCGCGGCTCAACAAGTCAACTGGAGTAGAGATCGGTGATGCATTTGATGACGGGATCATTCGCTTATCTTCTCCGCGAGCGCGAGGGCCACGAGGCCAGGTGAGATAGCAAAATAGCACTACTAAGAGCATCTCCAACAGACGTGCTAAACAAGCACCGCGTTGAAAAATTAGTTTTTTTTGTGCACGCGCTACCGCTCCGGACGCTCCAGCGAAGACGCAAAAACCGCGCGCGCGACATAACTAGTTCAGCGCGCGGGCGAAAACGCCATCGCGCGCTGTTTATTTGCTGCGCCCGCTCCCACGCGCTGGACACTCGAGCGCCCGCTCGCAACTCCATCTACCCTATCCAGCCGCGGCGCCGCCGCCGCCCGTGCCACTCCATTTCTTCCGGCGACCGTTCCAGCGCTTCCCTTCCTCCGTCTCTCTCTAGTCACCGCTGCCCTCACGCGCGGCAGTCGTCCGACGAACAGCGCTCGAGCGCCCACTGCCGCTCGGCGACCGCAAGATGTACGATAAAATGCCCGCAAGGTATGTATTGCTTCAACTTCACATTTTTTATTACGTGAATTTGGTGCATGTTCTTTGTAGTTTTATAGCTTAGTTTAAACTGAACATTGTAGATGAGTTCGTCATATGATTCTTCCGAAGAAGAATTTGATATGGAAGAGGAGGAGGATCTTGCAATGATGCTAGCTATGCGCATCAATAAAAAACTGAAGCATGGTGGTTCGGTTATGGGTCGGCAGAAAATTTAGAGGGATAGGATCGATGCCCATAACAAATTGATCAGGTACTATTTTGCGGATAATCCCGTGTACCCCGAGTCGTACTTCCGGCGCCGATTTAGGATGAGCACCGAGTTGTTCATGCGCATTGCAGAGAAACTTACGAGCCATGACCGGTTTTTTTAGTAAAGGAGGAATGCCGCTGGAGAGCTCGGGCATAGCACCTTTCAGAAGGTGGCAGCCGCTTTGCGTATGTTGGCATATGGTATCCCCGCTGATCTAGTTGATGATCACTTGGCCATGGGTGAGAGTCAAGCCATCATGTGTGTCAAGCGCTTCACAGTCGGAATTGTGCAAGTGTTTGGCCAGGAGTATTTGAGATCTCCCAAAGTTGAAGACGCCGCTGATAACCCACAAGTATAGGGGATCGCAACAGTTTTCGGGAGTAGAGTATTCAACCCAAATTTACTGATTCGACACAAGGGGAGCCAAAGAATATTCTCAAGTATTAGCAACTGAGTTGTCAATTCAACCACACCTGAAAGACTTAATATCTGTAACAAAGTATTCAGTAACAAAGTAGTATGGAAGTAATGGTAACGATGGCAAAGGTAACAGTAGCAGTTTTGTAGCAATCATAACAATGGTAACGGAGAAGTAACTTAGCAAAGATCAATATGAAACGAGCTCGTAGGCAATGGATCAATGATGGATAATTATGTCGGATGGCATTCATCATGCAACAATTATAACATAGGGTGACACAGAACTAGCTCCAGTTCATCAATGTAATGTAGGCATGTATTCCGAATATAGTCATATGTTCTTATGGAAAAGAACTTGCATGACATCTTTTGTCCTTCCCTCCTGTGGCAACGGGTCCTAATGGAAACTAAGGGATATTAAGGCCTCCTTTTAATAGAGTACCGGACCAAAACATTAGCACTTAGTGAATATATGAACTCCTCAAACTACGGTCATCACCGGGAAGTGTCCCGACTATTGTCACTCTGGGGTTTGCCGGATCATAACACGTAGTCGGTGACTATAACTTCCAAGATAGGATCAAGAACACACATATATTTATGAAAACATAATAGGTTTAGATCTGAAATCATGGCACTCAGGCCCTAGTGACAAGCATTAAGCATGGCAAAGTCATAACAACATCAATCTTAGAACATAATGAATAGTAGGGATCAAACCCTAACAAAACTAACTTGATTACATGGTAAATCTCATCTAACCCATCACCGTCCAGCAAGCATACGATGAGATTACTCGCGCACGGCGGTGAGCATCATGAAATTGGTGATGGGGGATGGTTGATGATGATGATGGCGGCGGATTCCCCTCTCCGGAGCCCCGAACGGACTCCAGATTAGCCCTCCCGAGGAAGAATAGGGCTTGGCGGCGGCTCCGTATTGTAAAATGCGATGAATCCTTCTCCTTTATTTTTTCTCCCTGCACGTGAATATATGGAGTTGGAGTTGAGGTCGGTGGAGGTCTAGGGGGCTACGAGGCAGGGGCGCACCGCCCACCCTCGTGGCAAGTGTGTGGGCCCCCTTCAGCTGATTCTTTCGCCAGTAGTTTCTTATTAATTTCAAAAAGTGTCTCCGTGAAGTTTCAGGTCATTCTGAGAACTTTTATTTCTGCACAAAAATAACACCATGACAATTCTGCTGAAAACATCGTCAATCCAGGTTAGTTCCATCCAAGTCATGCAAATTAGAGTCCAAAACAAGGGCAAAAGAGTTTGAAAAAGTAGATACGTTGGAGAGGTTAACTCCCCCAAGCTTAACTCATTGATTGTCCTCGAGCAATTCAGTTGACAAACTGAAGGTGATAAAGAAATTTTTTTACAAAATCTGTTTGGTCTTTTTGTTGCAAATATGTAAAGCCAGCATTCATGTTTTCAGCAAAGATTATGAACCAACCATATTCATAATAACATTTAGGTCTCACGTTTCCTCATATCAATGGCAATAATCAACTAGCGAGTAATAATAATAAATCTCGGATGAAAACACTTTCTCAAAACAATCATGATATGATATAACAAGATGGTATCTCGCTAGCCCTTTCTGAGACCGCAAAACATAAATGCAGAGCACCCCTGAAGATCAAGAACTGACTAGACATTGTAATTCATGGCAAAAGAGATCCAGTCACAGTCATACTCAATATCAATTAATAACAATGCATACAAATAACATTGGTGCTCTCCAACTGGTGCCTTTTTATAAGAGGATGATGACTCAACATAAAAGTAAATAAATAGGCCCTTCACAGAGGGAAGCATAGATTTGCAGAGGTGTCAGAGCTCAAGTTTGCAGGGATTTGCAGGGTACGACGCTGCGGTGTGGCGCCTATGGCGGTCCTGTTGGGACATGAACTTCACTGACGTGGCGACGCGGGAGCGGGCACAGGAGTTGGCGCCTTTCCCGCGGCTTAACACTGACGAGGATCGTCGCAAACACCGGAGGAGGGAGCGTCGTCTTAGCCTGGCCGAGATGGACGAGGAAGCCATGGCGCTGTGAAGGCAACGCTTCCTGCAAGACATGATCAATGAGGAACAGTTCTTCGCCGAGAGGAGGGCGGAGAGGGAGGAGAGAAGGAAGGAGCGAGCCGCCTATCACGAGGACAAGCGAACACGGAAGGTGGTCGCTAAATACAATACGGCGCTAGGAGATGCGTCGTCCTGAGACTCCCGTGACGAGCGATTCCTTGACGCCTATGCTCAGACGTCGGAGGAGGACATCATCGAGGCAGAGTCCGAGTCGGAGAATGACGAGTAGTAGTAGATTTTCGTTTTATTTTGTATCGTAGAAGCAGGCTATATGGATGAAGTAGAACTATATATCGTTGGAGAAGCCTAGATGTGCGCATTTTGTATCGTAGAAGCAGGCTATGTGCCGAACTATCTCCATATTTGTGTGCTATGTATGCAATTGTCAAGAAAAAAAATGAAATATAGCGCGCCTGCTGGAGCGGCTCGGGCGCGCTTTATTTTGCAGCTGCCGCTGGAGCCAGCGCACCACCGCGCGCAAAGCCTGGCTCACCCGGCGCGGTATTCTGATTTTTAGCGCACCGCGCGTTGCGCGCCTGTTGGAGATGCTCTTAGTTTAGAGAAAACCAGTTTGATAAATCCCACGGATCAAGATTCAAGATTTTTTATCTTCAGTTCACTTTATAGAAAAGTGCAACTAGGTGAAACTATGCAAGTTGTGCTTTTCACTAAACTAGCTTAGTGGCCCTCGCAATGGGCGGGCAACAAAATTGTCTTTATATTTTACAATGGAGTTTCGTGTATGAAATAAACATATAGAAATTTTATAATGAATTATGTTTTTGTTAAGTTTTACAAGAAAATCAGTTGCTAGATTCATGGTCTTCATTTTGTTGTTGTTAATTAAGTTTTACAAGAAAATCAACTTCATCCCAGAGAATTAATGCCAATGCAAATATAACATTTGAAGTCCTGATTTATAATATTTCTTCATACTTGATTTTATTATATCCTTTTTTAAGTATATCTAGCAATATGAATCGAGCGATATATGTGAACTACAAATATGCATCGGTTGCTAGATTCATGGTCTTTGAATTGTGCTACACAAAGAAGAGAGCCTAGCTAGCTCATTTGGATGACTCAACCACCCATGTTCAAGTCCTCGCTGACTAGAATTTAGATTCTTATTCTTTCCTAAACAAAAGTCATTGTAGTGGCTTCTCCTACTGCATTCCTTTCAAAAAAATTGTACTTCACTAATGTATATGTCAACTAATCTTTTTACCAAGTAACACTTAAGTGTATCATATGTTAAAGAATTTACTATAATTCAGTCTTCTGAGATTTCCTAACTACGAGTGGACAAACCTTATTGTTTTTACCTTATAGTGGAAGATAACAATAATAAATCATTGTGTCATGCGCCTTTTCTTATGCACAAATATTATTTGCCATCTTCATATTTCAGGATCAAGCTTTTCATATGAAGTAAGAGTATGCATGTCTTATAATCAATTATATTTTTCATATTTTAGACTTTGATCACATTAATTATTTAAATTATAAGTTTTACTAAATAGATGCCAATAGATATGGTCGTCATTTGATGTGTTTACAAACTCTAAGGTTCTATCATTTTCCGCCGGAAGTTATAGTGAAAGATAACAATAATAAAACATTATTCAGTCACTCCTTTCATGGTTTGAATACGTACCAGAAAAGTTTAAATAGACACCCCCTACTGGGTCGAGACAAAAAATCTTCTTCATGTTGCTACAGGCCATATCTAATTTGATCGACATCCTTCTATGCTACAATATCTTCTCATGCTATTATTGGTGACCCGAGTTTGATAACTCTGTGCTAAAGTAAACTCAACTTACTAATGAGATAGCATGTGACCAATCATGATACTATAATATTTTATTTATTTATTCATGCCATAGAAGACAATTCACAAATTATATTTACTATTCTTCAATGCTACAAAAGTTCCTCATGCCAACTCCAATTTGGTTACTCTATGCTCAAGCGAACTGAACTTAGAACTGAGATAGGCTAACAATTCATAAGGACTCCTACAAGTGATGAACAATGAACACCTATATATTCATGGCCAAGTTTTCAACGAACTCACGAGTCATTCGTTCGATCTGGGACTGGGAAAACTTTAGAAAGGATGGGTCAGGGCGGCGTCGACCTATACGAACCCTACCATGCAATCTCGAACGAGGAGGCGGCGCCGCTCTTGGGCGAGTCACCACCATCACTCGCGGCCCATCGTCGTAGTTGCCGCAAGGAACTGCGCAAGCACCTCATCGGCCACTCAGTGGTCTGCCTTGTTCTGGCGGTGATATGGCTCAGTGGCCACTTCTACGAGGCCATGGTGTACGCCAACATCCCCTCTTTCACCGTTCGCCTCGGAGGCTACGACGGCATCGACGTGGGCCGCCCAGCCCGCATCGTCTCACCGGTGTTCAACCTCATGATCCGCATGAACAAGACATGTGCCGACCATGCTGGCGTGATTGTGTCCTACACGGACGTCGCGCTCGGTGGGCACGCGTGGAGCCCCGCAATTGCATCGGTGCTCAGACGGGACGGCGGTGGCCAAGGTAACGTTGTACAACGACATCCCCGATCACATCTTCGCCCCCGAAGTCCGTGACAAGGTGATGCCGTGTAAGCTAACGACGGATGGACAAGGTACGTCCACGGAGTCGGAGCCTTGCACTTGGTACTCATTGCTACGTCTTGAGCTAGCGTTGGTTTTCCCCGAAGAGGAGAGGGTGATGCAGCAAGTGTAGCATAAGTATTTCCCTTAGTTTTGAGAACCAAGATATCAATCCAGTAGGAGGCTCCTCAAAAGTCCCACGCACCTACACAAACAAACTGAGAACTCACAACCAACACAATAAAGGGGTTGTCAATCCCTTCACGGCCACTTGCGAAAGTGAGATCTGATAGAGATAGTATGATAAGATAAATATATTTTTGGTATTTTATAATATAGATGCAAAAAGTAAAGATGCAAATAAAGTAGATTGAAAGCAAATATGATAAGAGATAGACCCGGGGGCCATAGGTTTCACTAGAGGCTTCTCTCAAGATAGCATAAGTATTACGGTGGGTGAACAAATTACTGTCGAGCAATTGATAGAAAAGCGCATAGTTATGAGATTATCTAGGCATGATCATGTATATAGGCATCACGTCCATAAGAAGTAGACTGGCTCTTGCCTGCATCTACTACTATTACTCCACACATCGACCGACTCCTGCCTGCATCTAGAGTATTAAGTTCATAAGAACAGAGTAACGCATTAAGCAAGATGACATGATGTAGAGGGATAAACTCATGCAATATGATATAAACCCCATCTTGTTATCCTTGATGGCAATAATACAATACGTGTCTTGCAACCCTTTCTGTCACTGGGTAAGAACACCGCAAGATTGAACCCAAAGCTAAGCACTTCTCCCATGGCAAGAAAGATCAATCTAGTAGGCCAAACCAAGCTGATAATTCGAAGAGACTTGCAAAGATAACTCAATCATACATAAAAGAATTCACAGAAGATTCAGTTAATATCCATAGATAAATCTGATCATAAACCCACAATTCATCGGATCTCGACAAACACACTGCAAAAAGAGATTACATCGAATAGATCTCCACAAGAGAGAGGGAGAATATTGTATTGAGATCCAAAAAGAGAGAAGAAGCCATCCAGCTAATAACTATGGACCCATAGGTCTGTGGTAAACTACTCGCAACTCATTAGAGGGGCAAGGGTGTTGATGTAGAAGCCCTCCATGGTCGATTCCCCCTCCGGCAGAGTGCCGGCGAAGGCTCCAAGATGGGATCTCACGGATACAGAAGGTTACGACGGTGGAAATTGTGTTTCGTGGTGCTCCTGGATGTTTTCGGGGTACGTAGGTATATATATGAGGAAGAAGTACGTTGGTGGCTGATACGTCCATTTTGCATCATGCTTTTATATCAATATTTATTGCATTATGGGCTGTCATTACACTTTATATCTCAATATTTATGGCTATTCTCTCTTATTTTACAAGGTTTACCATGAAGAGGGGGAATGCCGACAGCTGGAATTTTGGCTGGAAAAGGAGCAAACGTTGGAAACCTATTCTGCACAACTCCAAAAGTCCTGAAACTCCACGAAACAACTTGTTGGATTTATTAAGAATTTATGAGCGAAAGAAATAGGCCAGGGGGCCCACACCCTGTCCAGGAGACAGGGGGCACCCCCCCCCCCTATAGGGCGCGCCCCCTATCTCCTGGGCCCCCTGGTGGGCCTCCGACGTCCATCTTTTGCTATATCATCACTTTTACCCTGGAAAAATTCGGGAACAAGCTTACGGGACGAAACTCCGCCGCCACGAGGCGGAACCTTGGTGGAATCAATCTAGGGCTCTGGCAGAGTTGTTCTGCCGGGAAACTTCCCTCCGGGAGGGGGAAATCATCACCAACGTCATCACCAACGATCCTCTCATCGGGAGGGGGTCAATCTCCATCAACATCTTTACCAGCATCATCTCCTCTCAAAACCCTAGTTCATCCCTTGTATCCAATCTTGTATCAAAACCACAAATTGGTACGTGTGGATTGCTAGTAGTGTTGATTACTCCTTGTAGTTGACGCTAATTGGTTTACTTGGTGGAAGATCATATGTTCAGATCCTTTATGCATATTATTACTCCTCTGATTATGAACATGAATATGCTTTGTGAGTAGTTACGTTTGTTCCTGAGGACATGCATGAAGTCTTGCTATTAGTAGTCATGTGAATTTGGTAATCGTTCGATATTTTGATGAGATGTATGTTGTCTTTCCTCTAGTGGTGTTATGTGAACGTCGACTACATGACACTTCACCATTATTTGGGCCTAGAGGAAGGCATAGGGAAGTAATAAGTAGATGATGGGTTGCTAGAGTGACAGAAGCTTAAACCCTAGTTTATGCCTTTCTTCGTTAGGGATTCATATGGGCCCATATGTTTAATGTTGTGGTTAGGTTTACCTTAATACTCCTTTTTGTAGTTGCGGATGCTTGCAATAGGGGTTAATCATAAGTGGGATGCTTGTCCAAGTTAGGGCAGTATCCAAGTGCCGGTCCACCCACATATCAAATTATCAAAGTACCAAACGCGAATCATATGAACGTGATGAAAACTAGCTTGACGATAATTCCCAATGTGTCCTCGGGAGCTCCTTTATTATTATTAGAATTTGTCCGGGCTTATCCTTTGCTACATAAAGGATTGGGCCACCTTGCTACACTTTATTTACTTTATTTACTTTTTGCTCGTTGCTATTTGTCTTATCACAAAACTATCTATCACCTATAATTTCAGTGCTTACAGAAAACCTTACTGAAAGCCGCTTATCCTTTCCTTCTGCTCCTCGTTGGGTTCGACACTCTTACTTATTGAAAGGACTACGATAGATCCCCTACACTTGTGGATCATCAAGACTCTTTTCTGGCTCCGTTGCCGGGGAGTGTAGCGCTTTTGGTGAGTGGAACTTGGTAAGGAAACATTTATTTAGTGTGCTGAAATTTTCTGTTACTTGTCACTACGGAAACTAATCATTTGAGGGGCTTGTTTGGGGTATCTTCACCCCAACCAGAAGAGCAAACAGATGCTCCTCAACCTACTGAACCTTATGAAAATATTCACTTTGAGATTCCTTCGGGTATGATAGAAAAACTGCTAGCTAATCCTTTTGCGGGAGACGCAACTTTGCATCCCGACTTACACATTATATTTGTGGATGAAGTTTGTGAATTATTTAAGCTTGCAGGTATCGTGATGATACGAGATTTTGGAATGACATGATGTTGTCAAAAGGAAGGTCTTCCCTTTATCTTTGAAGGGAGATGCAATGACATGGTATAGGCTATGTGATGATACGAGATTTTGGAATTATAAGCGACTGAAGTTGGAATTTCACCAGAAGTTCTACCCTATGCTCTTGTTCATCGTGATCGTAATTACATATATAATTTCTGGTCTCGCGAAGGAGAAAGCATCGCTCAAGCTTGGGGGAGGCTTAAATCCATGTTGTATTCATGCCCCAATCATGAGCTCTCTCGGGAAATGATTATTCAGAATTTTTATGCCCGTCTTTCTCTTGATAATCACAACCTGCTCGATACTTCCTGTGCTGGTTCCTATATGCTGAAGCCTATTGATTTCAAATGGGACTTATTGGAAAGAATTAAACGCAACTCTGAATATTGGGGTTCCAACGATGGTAAGGAGTCAGGTATGACACCTAAGTTCGATTGTGTTAAATATTTTATGGATACCGATGCTTTCCGTGGATTTAGCTCTGAGTATGGACTTGACTCTGAGATAGTAGCTACTTTTTGTGAAACTTTTTCTACTCATGTTGATCTCCCTAAAGAGAAGTGGTTTAAATATAATCCTCCTGTTGAAGTGAAAGTAGTTGCACCTATTACAGTCGAAGAAAAGACTATTACATATAGTGATCCTATTATTCCTACTGCTTATATCGAAAAACCTCCTTTTCCTGTTAGTATAAAAGATCATGCTAAAGCTTCGACTGTTGTTCGTAAGAGTAATACTAGGACTTATACACCCCCTGAGCAAATTAATGTTGAACCTAGTATTGCTATGATTAAAGATCTCTTGGATGAGGACTTAGATGGGCATGTTATCTCTTTCGTGGGTGAAACTGCTAATATTGCTAGACCCAATACTAAGACACGTAGACCTGTTGTAGGCATGCCTGTTATTTTTGTTAAAATAGGAGATCATTGTTATCATGGCTTATGTGATATGGGTGCTAGTGCTAATGCCATACCTTCTGATCTTTATAAAGAAATTATGCACGATATTGCACCTGTTGAATTAGAAGACATTGATGTTACTATTAAGCTTGCTAATAGGGACACCATTAAACTATTGGGATTGTTAGAGATGTTGAAGTCTTGTGTGGAAAGATTAAATACCCTGCTGATTTTCTTGTTCTCGGTTCCCCACAAGATGATTTTTGTCCCATTATTTTTGGTAGGCCTTTCTTGCATACTGCTAGTGCTAAGATTGATTGTGAAAAGAATATTGTCACTGTTGGCTTAGATGGTATGTCTCATGAGTTTAATTTCGCCAAGTTTAGTAGACAACATCGTGAAAAGGAACCATCTAGTAAGGATGAGATTATTGGTCTTGCTTCCATTGCTGTTCCTCCAACTGATCCTTTAGAACAATATTTGCTAGACCATGAAAACAATATGTTTATGAAGGAAAGGGAAGAAATAGATGAAGTGTTCCTTAAACAAGAACCTATGCTAAAACATAATCTTCCCATTGAAATTCTTGGGGATCCCCCTCCAACCAAGGGTGATCCCGTGTTTGAACTCAAACCCTTACCTGATAATCTCAAGTATGCTTATCTTGATGAAAAAGAAATATATCTTGATGAAAAAGAAGAAGAAAGATTATTGAAAACTCTGAAGAAGCACCGAGCTGCTATTGGATATACTCTGCATGATCTCAAGGGCATTAGTCCCACATTATGTCAACACAAAATTTCAGTGGAGAAAGATGTCAAACCTGTTAGAGATCCTCAAAGACGATTAAACCCCAAAATGAAGGAAGTGGTAAGAAAGGAGATTCTAAAACTCCTTGAGGCAGGCATTATTTATCCCGTTGCTAATAGTAAATGGGTAAGCCATGTCCATTGTGTCCCTAAAAAGGGAGGTATTACCGTTGTTCCTAATGGTAAAGATGAATTGATCCCGCAAAGAATTATTACAGGCTATAGGATGGTAATTGATTTTCGTAAGTTAAATAAAGCTACTAAGAACGATCATTACCCTTTACCTTTTATTGATCAGATGCTAGAAAGGCTATCCAAACACACACATTTTTGCTTTCTAGATGGTTATTCTGGCTTCTCTCAAATACTTGTGTCCGCGCAGGATCAATCAAAACTACTTTTACTTGCCCTTTTGGTACTTTTGCTTATAGACGTATGCCTTTTGGTTTATGTAATGCACCTACTACCTTTCAAAGATGCATGATGGCTATATTTTCTGATTTTTGTGAAAAGATTTGTGAGGTATTCATGGATGACTTCTCCGTCTATGGATCCTCTTTTGATGATTGTTTGAGCAACCTTGATCAAGTTTTGCAGAGATGCGAAGACACTAGTCTCGTCCTGAATTGGGAAAAGTGTCACTTTATGGTTAATGAAGGCATTGTCTTGGGGCACAAGATCTCCGAGAGAGGTATTGAAGTTGATAAAGCCAAAGTTGATGCTATTGAAAAAATGCCATGTCCCAAGTGGTGAATGGTGGTGAATGGTGGTGGTTGTGAGGACAAAAGGTGGGAGAAGATAGTCTCACATCAACTAGGCGTATCAACGGGCTATGGAGATGCCCATCAATAGATATCAATGTGAATGAGTAGGGATTGCCATGCAACGGATGCACTGGAGCTATAAATATATGAAAGCTCAACAAAAGAAACTAAGTGGGTGTGCATCCAACTTGCTTGCTCATGAAGACCTAGGGCACTTTGAGGAAGCCCATCATTGGAATATACAAGCCAAGTTCTATAATGAAAAATTCCCACTAGTATATGAAAGTGACAACATATGAGACTCTCTATCATGAAGTTCATGGTGCTATTTTGAAGCACAAGTGTGGAAAAAGAGATAGTAGCAATTGTCCCTTCTCTCTTTTTCTCTCATTTCATTTTTTTCTTTCTTTTCTTTCTCTTTTTTCTTTTCTTTTTTTTCTTCTTTCTCTTTTCTTCTTCTTTTTCTTTCTTTCTTTTTTTGGTGGGCTTCTTTGGCCTCTTTTATTTTTATAAAGTCCGAAACCTCATCCCGACTTGTGGGGGAATCATAGTCTTCATCATCCTTTCCTCACTAGGACAATGCTCTAATAATGAAGATCATCACACTTATATGGATTTACAACTCAAGAATTACAACTCAAAGCTAGAACAAGATATGACTCTATATGAATGCCTCCGGCGGTGTACCGGGATATGCAATGAATCAAGAGCGACATGTATGAAGATTATGAAGGTGGCTTTTCCACAAATACGATGTCAACTACATGATCATGCAAAAGATCAATATGACAATGATGAAATGTGTCATAATAAACGGAACGGTGAAAAGTTGCATGGCAATATATCTCGGAATGGCTATGGAAATGCCATAATAGGTAGGTATGGTGGCTGTTTTGAGGAAGGTAAATAAAGGGTTCATGCTACCGGCGAAAGTTGCACGGTAATAAGAAAAGCTAGCAAAGTGGAAGGATGAGTGTGCATATGTCCATGGACTCGCATTAGTCAAAAAAGAACTCATATACTTATTGCAAAAGTCTACTTAGCCCTCAAAGCAAAGTACTACTACGCATGCCCCAAGAGGGATAGATTGGTAGGAAAAATTCCATCGCTCATCCCCGACTGCCACTCATAAGGAAGACACTCAAAAGAGCACCTCATGCAACAAATTTGTCACACAACTTTTATCATACGTGCATGCTATGGGACTTGCCAACTTCAACAAAAGTATTTCTCAATTTCATAATTATCCACTAGCATGACCCTAACATTACTACCTTTATATCTCAAAACAATTATCAAGCATCAAGTTGATCATAGCATCCAATTCTTTTTATGATAGTTTTTATTATACCCAACTTGGATGCTCATCATTCTAGGACCAACTTTGTAACCAAAACAAATACCATGCTGTTCTAAGAGACTCTCAAAATAATATAAGTGAATCATGAGAGACTAGCAATTTCTATAAAATTAAGACACCACCGTGCTCTAAAAGATATAAGTGAAGCACTAGAGCAAAAACTATCAAGCTCAAAAAATATAAGTGCAGCACATAGAGTATTCTAGCAAATTCTAATCAAATAGGCTTATCCCAAAAGGTGTGTACAGCAAGGATGATTGTGGTAAACTAAAAAGCAAAGACTAATATAATACACGACGCTCCAAGCAAAACACATATCATGTGGTGAATAAAAATATAGCTCCAAGTAAAGTTACCAATGAACGAAGACGAAAGAGGGGATGCCTTCCCGGGGCATCCCCAAGCTTAGGCTTTTGGCTATTCTTGAATACCTTGGGTGCCTTGGGCATTCCCAAGCTTAGGCTCTTGCCACCCTTTATTCCATAGTCCATAAAAGCTTTACCCAAAACTTGAAAACTTCACAACACAGAACTCAACAGTAAATCTTATAAGCTCCGTTAGTGAAAGAAAATAAAACCACCACATAAGGTACTGCAATGAACTAATTCTTTATTTATTTTGGTGTTAAACCTACTGTATTCCAACTTCCTTATGGTTTATAAACTAATTCACTAGCCATAGATGCATTGAAATAAGCAAAGAACACACGAAAAACAGAATCTATCAAAAACAGAACAGTCTGTAGCAATCTGTAACTAACGCAAACTTCTGGAACTCTAAAAATCCTACCAAAATAGGACGTACTGGAAAATTTGTTTATTGATCAGCAGCAAAATGAATCAATGCAAAAGCTCGTTTCTGTGATTTATTGAATTTTTTCTCGTGAGCGCAAAGTTTCTGTTTTTCAGCAGGATCAAATCAACTATCATCATAGTTTATCCTATAGGTTCTACTTGACACAAACACTAAATAAAACATGAAAACACATCTAAGCAGAAAGTAAAAACAAAATATATTACTAAACAGGAGCAAAAACAAAGAACATAAAGAAAATTGGGTTGCCTCCCAACTAGCGCTATCGTTTAACGCCCCTAACTAGGCATAAAAGCGAAGATAGATCTAAGTAGTGCCATCTTTGGCACTAAATTCATAAGTAGCACGCATGATATATTCATAAGGTAATTTGACTTTCTTTCTTGGAAAGTGCTCCATTACTTTCTTTAAGGGAAATTGGAATCTAATGTTCCCTTCCTTCATGTCAATAATCGCACCTATCGTTCTAAGTAAAGGTCTATCAAGAATAATAGGGCAAGAAAGATTGCAATCTATATCAAGAACGATAAAATCTACGGGCACCAAATTTCTATTTGCAACAATAAGAACATCATTGATCCTTCCCATAGGCTTTTTAATGGTGGAATCCGCAAGGTGCAAATTTAAAGAGCAATCTTCAAGATCATGGAAACCTAGAATATCACATAAAGTTTTCGGAATCGTGGAAATACTAGCACCCAAATCACACAAAGCAAAACACTCATAATCTTTAATTCTGATTTTTATAGTAGGTTCCCACTCATCATTAAGCTTTCTAGGTATAGAAACTTCCAAATTAAGTTTTTCATCATAAGATTGCATCAAGGCATCAACAATATGTTTGGTAAAAGCTTTATTTTGACTATAAGCATGAGGAGAATTTACAACGGATTGCAACAAGGAAATAAAACATTTTAAAGAACAATTATCATAATCAAATTCTTTGAAATCCGAGATAGTGGGTTCAACATTATTAGAAGTTGAGTATTCTCCAATCTCACTTTTACCAAATTTAGCATTAGGATCTAAAGACTCCGAATTCTTGGGACGCCTTCTAGGCAAAGTTGATTCATCATCAGTCCCATAATCATCAAAATTCATATTGCAAAACATAGATCTAATAGGAGACGCATCAATAACTTTAAGATCCTCATCGTTATTTTCACGGAAACTAAAAGAGCACGCTTTTATAAAGCTATCTTTCTTAGCACGCAATCTAGCGGTTCTTTCCTTGCACTCGTCAATGGAAATTCTCATTACTTTGAGAGACTCATTGATATCATGCTTAGGAGGAGAAGGTCTAAGTTTAAGAGAATCAACATCAAGCGAAAGTCTATCAACGTTCCTAGTCAAATCATCAACTTTGAGCAATTTTTCTTCAAGCAAAGCATTAAAATTCTTTTGAGAAATCATAAATTCTTTCACACTATTCTCAAAATCAGAGGGCATCTTATTAAAATTACCATAAGAATTATTGTAGGAATTTCCATAATTATTAGAGGAATTACTAGGGAACGGTCTAGCATTAAAATTTCTTCTATAAGCATTGTTTCCAAAACTATTCCTACCAACAAAATTCACATCCATGGATTCATTATTATTCTCAATCAAGGAAGACAAAGGCATATCATTAGGATCAAGAGGAGTATTTTTAGTAGCAAACATCTTCATAAGTTCATCTATCTTTCCACTCAAAACATTGATTTCTTCTATAACATGCACTTTTTTACTAGAAGATCTTTCGGTGTGCCATTGAGAATAATTAGCCACAATATTATCAAGAAGTTTTGTAGCATCTCCTAACGTGATTTCCGTAAAGGTGCCTCCCGCGGCCGAATCTAAGAGATTTCTACAAGCAAAGTTCAAACCGGCATAAAATTTTTGTATGATCATCCATAAATTCAAACCATGAGTAGGGCAATTGTGAAGCATCAATTTCATTATTTCCCAAGATTGGGCAACATGCTCATGATCAAGTTGTTTAAATTCATAATATCATTCCTAAGAGTGATGATCTTAGCGGGAGGAAAATACTTAGAGATAAAAGCATCTTTGCACTTGTTCCAAGAATCAATACTATTTTTAGGCAAAGACGAAAACCAAACTTTAGCACGATCTCTAAGTGAAAACGGAAATAACTTCAATTTGACAATATTGTTATCCGTATCTTTCTTCTTTTGCATATCACACAAATCAACAAAATTGTTTAGATGAGTAGCGGCATCTTCACTAGGAAGGCCGGCGAATTGATCTTTCATAACAAGATTCAGCAAAGCAGCATTGATTTCACAAGACTCAACATCATTAAGAGGAGCAATCGGAGTACTAAGGAAATCATTATTATTGGTATTCGAGAAATCACACAATTTGGTATTATCTTGCGCCATGGCAACAAGTAATCCAACACACAAGCAAACAAAAAAACGGCAAGCAAACAGAGAGGAGGAGATTGGGAAAGAGAGGGCGAATAAAATGGCAAGGGTGAAGTGAGGGAGAGGAAAACGAGAGACAAATGGCAAATAATGTAAATGCGAGGGAGATGGGTTTGTGATGGGTACTTGGTATGTCTTGACTTGAGCGAAGACCTCCCCGGCAACGGTGCCAGAAATCCTTCTTGCTACGTCTTGAGCTAGCGTTGGTTTTCTCCGAAGAGGAGAGGGTGATGCAGCAAGTGTAGCGTAAGTATTTCCCTCGGTTTTGAGAACCAAGGTATCAATCCAGTAGGAGGCTCCTCAAAAGTCCCACGCACCTACACAAACAAACTGAGAGCTCGCAACCAACGCAATAAAGCGGTTGTCAATCCCTTCACGGCCACTTGCGAAAGTGAGATCTGATAGAGATAGTATGATAAGATAAATATATTTTTGGTATTTTATAATATAGATGCAAATAAAGTAGATTGAAAGAAAATATGATAAGAGATAGACCCGGGGGCCATAGGTTTCACTAGAGGCTTCTCTCAAGATAGCATAAGTATTACGGTGGGTGAACAAATTATTGTCGAGCAATTGATAGAAAAGCGCATAGTTATGAGATTATCTAGGCATGATCATGTATATAGGCATCACGTCCATAACAAGTAGACCGACTCCTGCCTGCATCTACTACTATTACTCCACACATCGACCGACTCCTGCCTGCATCTAGAGTATTAAGTTCATAAGAATAGAGTAACGCATTAAGCAAGATGACATGATGTAGAGAGATAAACTCATGCAATATGATATAAACCCCATCTTGTTATCCTCGATGGCAACAATACAATACGTGTCTTGCAACCCTTTCTGTCACTGGGTAAGAACACCGCAAGATTAAACCCAAAGCTAAGCACTTCTCCCATGGCAAGAAAGATCAATCTAGTAGGCCAAACCAAACTGATAATTCGAAGAGACTTGCAAAGATAATTCAATCATACATAAAAGAATTCAGAGAAGATTCAATTAATATCCATAGATAAATCTAATCATAAACCCACAATTCATCGGATCTCGACAAACACACCGCAAAAAGAGATTACATCGAATAGATCTCCACAAGAGAGAGGGAGAACATTGTATTGAGATCAAAAAAGAGAGAAGAAGCCATCTAGCTAATAACTATGGACCCGTAGGTCTGTGGTAAACTACTCACAACTCACTAGAGGGGCAAGGGTGTTGATGTAGAAGCCCTCCGTGGTCGATTCCCCCTCCGGCAGAGTGCCGGTGAAGGCTCCAAGATGGGATCTCGCGGATACAGAAGGTTACGACGGTGGAAATTGTGTTTGTGGTGATCCTGGATGTTTTCGGGGTACGTAGGTATATATAGGAGGAAGAAGTACGTCGGTGGCCGTCCGAGGGGCCCACGAGACAGGGGGCACGCCCTACAGGGGGGGCGCGGCCTTCTATCTCGTGGCTTCCTCGGCAGCTTCTTGGCTTGCACTCCAAGCTCTCTGGATCACGTTTGTTTCAAAAATCACGCTCCCGAAGGTTTCATTCCGTTTGGACTCCGTTTGATATTCCTTTTCTTCGAAATACTGAAATAGGCCCAAAAAACAGCAATATGGGCTGGGCCTCCGGTTAGTAGGTTAGTCCCAAAAATGATATGAATGTGTAAAAGAAAGCCCATAAACATCCAAAAGGGGTAATATAATAGCATGGAACAATCAAAAATTATAGATACGTTGGAGACGTATCACTCATTAGTGCCTTTTGATCGGAAAATGGATAATCTTTTGAGGCAGAATTTGAAATATAGGTGTTGCTCCATGTGCCAAGAAATTCTTATTTATCGGTCTAGTATGGACTGCCTTAGTTCAGAGAAAAAAAGTAGTTTGCTAGGATCAAGATTTTCTCAAGTCTTAACCAATTTAGGGAAGTGCAACTTTGGGTAACTTTCTAGAAAAGTGCAATTAGGGAAAAGATGCAGGTTGTACTTTTTGTTAAATTGAAGTTAGACTACTTTGAATCGATTGAGAGTTTCTTAAATCTCAGTCGATTGTCGATTGAGACATAAATGGACCATATTTTGTTTTTACCAAGAAATCCTAAATGTAGTACCAGTATGACAACATGATCGAATGGTATATTTGATTTATGTGATTTTGCAAAGCAATTCCCCTTCTGATCTTGATTCTACTCCTACATCCTAACATCATTAACGTGACCGATGCCATTAAATGTCCCAATTTATGTTCAAATACTGCGAGGTCACAAAATAACGTGACACTAGAGAAAATAATAATGATTTTGTTATTTCCATAATGTATTGGGCGTAAAAGAATGCGCATATATTGTCAAGTACACAAGCAAACTTGAGAAGAATATGTGGTGTTGTGGTGGTTAGCACATATCGTAAGATTGTGATTTTGTTGTTTTCATCTATTTTACAATTTTCCACTTCTTTTATTGGATGTTTTTTTTTCAACCGGGCTCACACCCGTTTCCATTAATTGCTTAACGGAAATACATCAGTCTCAGTTGTCTTTGTAGCAGCACTCGAGAACCTCTAGAGTTTAAAGATAAGCAAAAGGAGACCGATTGGGGAGAGCGAGTTGGAGCATCAATCAGGAAACCCGCAATGGATGGCTCTAAAACGAACCATCAACCATGGGGCAAAAACCTGATGACACCAACCATCTCGAACTCAAAAGACCAGCACATTGAACTATCCGCACCCAGGAAGAAGAACTAGACTCCAGCACCAAAAGCCCCACATACAGCTCAGCGGGCATCAAACCCCTGTGAGGACTACCAAGTACTCTAAGAACAGCCACCAATGTCCAGCTTCAGACTTTAGTTTCCACCTCCCAGCATACGCCTGCCACCAGGAGCAGAACAATCCGCCAAAGCTTCAGCCACACGAAAAATCTTCTGGATCCCGGCCTGGACGTTTTCCTTGTCAACCCCCTTCAGAAGACCTGACCAGTGCATCAAAAGGAACAAGCAGTGAAAACAGCCTCCAGTGGAGAACGAACGATATGTTTTTCAAAAGTCACTTTGTTACGAGTGCACCAAATTTTTTATTGGATGTGATTGCAGCTAATTTATTTTAAAATTTTAATGCTTAATAAAGATTAATCTGGCTTTTCGAATCATGTAGAGACGACATACACCGGTCAAACTCCAATGAATTTGATTTCCTGAGAGATTTGGGAAGGAAGTGATTCAGTGTCCTTTTTAGTTGGAGCATTTCCTTTTTCTTTCTTATGGGAGATGGAGCCTTTCCTCCTTATTTCTACAGGAGCAACAGAAGGATGGTGACAAGATAGAACCAATTAATTACCTTCGGCTAATTACTCAGGTTCACTACTTCGTGAAATCAACGGCTCATATCCAACATGCTCATGCCACGGACGCCGATGCGTGTACGCCCCCTCGAGTGGCACCCTGTATGTTCTTTTCACCTATCAATGAAATGATACGCAACAATGCGTATTCATGAAAAAGTAATGAGGTAATACTAGGACTTTAGAGAGACCATGTTAAAACTGCTCAACTTTTGAAGATACACTTTAATCAAATGATGCACTTTGTGCTAACTACATGTTGCCTTCTCGATCGGTTATATTCAATAAGCCCCCTCCCCACAGGTGATGAACTAGAGAATCTCTCCTATACTAGTTGTTCGTCAGACAAGGTAAACTAGTGCAGGCTGCTCAGCTTTTGCCAAAAGGCGGTGTCTTTGTGGGAGTAACATATATATAGAAGAAAATGATTGATTGGCATTAGCATTTTTATGACTCCGATTGATGCTTCTCACTTTTTTTAAAAAAACTTTCAATCTATTCATCTTCAATTATGACAGCACAAAGAACAACAAAGGTAATAAAAATTACAACCATGTTCGTGGACCACCTATCAACGACTAAAAGCACTGGAGTGAGCCGAATGTATGCCGCCGTCATCGTCCATCCATCACCGGAGCCAGGCAAACCTTGTTATAGTAGACAGTCGAGAAGTCGTCGTGCTAAGGTTCCATAGGACCAACGCAGCAGAGTAGTGACCATCGCCGATGAAGAAAGTCGTTGACCAGAAGGATCAAACATGTAAACACCCGAGCAAAGACAAAAGAAGACTGGATCCAAACAGGTCCACCGAAGACCGGCAGCGATCGAATCCCGCGAGATCCAACGGAGACAGACCTCCACGTGCCCTGCGATGATGCTAGACGCACCATCGGGACAGAAATAGAACATGGGAGACATTAAGCCTATTAAGGGACATCGCTGACGCCACATAGCCCCAACCAAGACACTGAACATACAACAACGAGAATGGGGTCCCTTCTGCCGGCTGGGGGCCGAGATCCTCCGCACCTCCATGGCCTAGAGGCCATCGAAGATGGGGCGGACCGGTGGCAGCGCCAACGGGAGAAGAACAGCTTTTCTTGTGGAGAAGGAAAGAGATGGCGACTATCTGGTTGTTCAGATCTATACATGTTGCTTCTTACATTTGCTCTGCTCTTTCTGAGCCATCACTTGGAAACGAGGCTGTGTTAAGCAGATCGATCCCAAAACTCTGCTTTGTTTTACTATTTTTTAACAGAAAAGTTTGTGAAAACCTGTCCGAGGAAACAGAATTTCAAACACATTCAAAATGCAGGAGGCCTATTCTTGAAACCCATTCAAAACCAAAATTCAAACTTCAGGAGTCAACTTGAGTTTATTGTAATGTTTTGGGATCAGCTAGCAACTGGGTGATTGGCACTCATAGAGAAAAAAAGATACATTTTGGGTGGCTTGGACCGATGATGAGATTCAGAGCCTGAAGTGCTGCTGCTGGAGCGCAGAGGAGACCTTGTAGTGCCGCTGGACCACCTCCTCCGCCGTCGTGCTGCCGTACCGCGCGCCGCCGTCGCCGTCGGCAACGACGATCGGCTCCAGCACCGTCGTCGACGCGGCGGTGCGGTCCGTCCGGAAGAAGCACGCCACGGAGACCCGCGGCCCCACGGCGTTGGCCACCACGCGGTGCTCCACGCTCTTGAACCTGCCGTTGGACATGATCTGCAGGAAGTCCCCCACGTTCACCACCAGCGCGCCCGCCACCGGCGGCACGTCCACCCACGCCGCCTGCTTCCGTTCTCCGCCGTCCTTGTCCTCGAGGTCCACGAGTATCTGGAGGCCGCCGACAGCGTCCTGGAGGAGCACGGTGAGGAAGTCGGCGTCGGAGTGCCGCGGGGTGCCGAGGGTGAGCTGCGGCTCCGGGCAGGCCGGGTAGTAGTGGCAGGCGAGGCTGACCCCGTCGAGGCACCCGTGCTCCTCCTCGAGGTGGCCGGGGCGGAGGCCCAGCGCCTCCGACAGCAGCCCCAGCAGCGTGCGGCCCAGCCCCTGCTGCAGCAGCCGCGCGTACTCCGGCGCGACGCCCCTGCACGCCGCCGGGAGCTCCTCGGGCGCCGGCAGCTCCATGAAGAGCGTGTCGCGCCAGTTGGCCGCCCGCGACTTGAACAGGTTGAGGTTGCTCTGGTACCGGACGCGCCGGGCGAGGTCGCGGGTGTAGTAGGCCGCCTTGGACTCCACGGGCTGCTCGAAGAAGCCGCGCGCCGCGGCGAGCATCGCCGCCGTGGCCGCCTCCGGCACGCCGTGGCCCACCACCTGGAAGAATCCCACCGTCTCCGCGGCCTCCTTCACCTGCGCGACCACCGCGGCTCGTGTGGTGCCCGCGGCGGACAGGTCGATAACCGGGACGGTGAAGCGGTGAGGTTGCGGCGCGGAGTCGGGGAGGGACTCGGGCGGGTGGTGGAAGATGGACGGGACGGCGGTGACGCCCCCGTCGGCGAGGCCCTTGACGCCCGCCCTGGTGTCGTCGAACGCCTTGAGGTCGAGGGCGCGGAGGTGGTCGGCGGAGGCCATGGACGCCGGTGCTGCGGTGCTTGCTGCTCCTTTGAATTCTTGAGTTTGTGCGTGCCACAAGTGGAGTCGTGGCGCTCTCTTTATCGAACGTGTAGTGGCTGCACATATATTCTTCTGATTAAAACATTTTGCTGCCGCGTCACCAGCCACTAAAATTTTGATTCTGTGCAAACAAAAGCTAGCGAATATCAAGAAATAATAGCCTGAAACGTAGTGCGCATTTGTTTGCTTATTATATACTTGTGGAGTATAAGACAAGATTTTACTCCCTCCATTCCGGTTTATAAGGCTCAATTCAAAAATCTCATCAACCAAGGTAGATGGTGAGTGGTGGAATACTTTTTGTAGTTTGCAAAAGCACCTAATTAATGCTTTTGTTTTTCTCAAAAAATTATGTTTATCAATGCATTAATTGCAATGCATGCATGCATAAAGTACATGCATTGGTCAATTTTCTCTCAATATTTGCATGCAATGATTTAATGCACCTTGAAATCTGAACATGTGATGGGAAACAATCAAATTGAGCCTTATAAAATGAAAAAACTAAAATTTTGAGATAAGCCCTATAAACTGAAAAAGAGGGAGTACTATACTAGCAATATTTATGCAATATATACATGGCACAAAATATTAATTTAGATATTTATATTTGAAAAATACTTATTTATGATTGTGATTTTTATATCACATAGATCAATAACTGATCAACTATACGGCATGTATTTGAAAAATACTTATTTATGATTGTGATTTTTTTTATATCACATATATTAATAACTGGTCAACTATACGGCATGCGCAATAGTTTCTTTTGCAAATATAACGTTGCGTAGTACTCCTACGTATCACGTCCAGAAATAAGAGACCAATGTCTCACCGAGCCTCCTCAGAGAGCTCAGGCGATTCTGGCCGTCGGATCGTACTGCTTGATGCATTTTCGGCCGTTGGGTCCAGAGATGGGAGGAGTTGGGTCGTCGGATCTCAAGATGGCACTATAGAAATGAATAGTATTTGATTCTAACTGCCTCCACGCGTTGCCTGTTACTCTGTTTGTTTGATAGGGCCTCGCTGACATGCGGGTCCCGTCGCGGGTGGGCCCTATTTGTCAGCGACCGTGTCTGTGGCTCCAGCGCGTCGCGTCCACCGACGGTAAATATCCCCTGCCACCGCACGTTATTTCCTACCCCCACCGAGGGTATTTCGGTCTTTTCGCTTCCAGGGTCGTGCGTGGCATGCGGTGGTTGGCTCGTGCGGCTATGGGGTGGGGGAGGGCGGCGGCCCATCCTTTCGTGCTCTCATTCGTCCCCCTCGTCCACTTCCCTGGCATAGCCGCCGCTCGTCCTCCTCTCCCCCTCGTTCCTCACGACCGCTGATGTGCCTCCCTCCTCCTTCCCATGGAATCTCCATCGGCCCTTCCTCGTGCTCAAGATGTGGAGGGGCAACAGGCGACGGTGGAGGAGAAGATCCACGACCAGCTGCCGCCGGTCATCCTCCTACCGCGCCGACCCGCGTATCCTCTCCCTCTCCTCGCGCCGCCGCCGGCCCCCGATCCCGTGCCTCCAGCCCTGGTTCGAGTGCGCGGCGCCCTTCGGCGTCGACGATCGACAGGGCGAGATGGCGCCCGCCGCCAGTCCCCAATCCCGCGCCTCCCGCCCCTGCTTCGCGCATACGACGAAACAACCGTTGGTGTGGTAGCGGCCTTCGGCGACGAGGAGGCCCAGGGCGACACGGCCTGCGGTGGCGTTGGTGCTCCTCAGTGCAACCACTCCGATGACTGCCAGGTGAGCCATTCCCCAAGTCGCTTGTGCTTTCTCTCAATTGGATTGGCCCTGGCTAATTGATTTCGGATTTCTGTTGCCTGCAGATCCGTTGTTCTTGTGGTCGTTGGGCTGGATTGGTTGTCGCACTCATCGGTCTATGGGTAAGCCTCGTTTTGACCCGGTTTTGTCTGCTTTAGTTGAGCCATGATCTTGACACTTGTTTTGCTGCCGACTGGTCTATTCTTTGTAGGAGCTCCTTTTGGTGAACCCTCTTGTCTGCTCATTGTTGGATCTATGGCAGCCTCCCTGTCTTCGTCCAGGGACTTACAGGTCGACCCCTCTTCTCCTTCTATCTGCTGTTGTTCCTTTCCGTATCTAGGTTAGTGCTCGTGTGCGTGTATATTTGATGTTGAGATCGGTAAACTGTGGTTGTCGTTCATGTAGATGTGCACAGAGTGTCTTTCTTTGTTGTGTTATATTGGTGGAGACAAAGAGTGCTATCAACTGGTTGTATTTTAGTGGTTTTATTTCCCTTTTTGTTTCTTTGTGGTTTACAGGAGTGTGCTTTGGCTGGATGCTACTAAGGCTGGAATTTTTTCCTCATTTGCACATGGGTGCTTCGTGCTTGGTGGTTTTTTTCTTTTCGTTCAATTGGCATGGCCTACTAATGTGTGTGCTGGCCCTGCGTGTCCTATGTCATTCCAGTGGCGTCAGTTTGTGAGGATTGAATGATGGGCGTCAGTTTGTGAGGATTGAATGATAGAACATGCTGGTCATAGTGTGTTGCCAGGAAGGTGTGGATGCAATAAGACATGTGCCCTTTAGTTTAGTCTGGGTTTTTTTAGGGGTTTTGGTTTAGTCTGGTACATTTGAATTAGTCTGCTTGTCCGTGTCCATTTAGTCTTTTGCTTTTGGTTGGCACTTTAAGGGTTGTTTGCCGAGAAACAGAGATTTGTTTCTCCATTCACACATGGTAAGCAGAGGTTGGATTTGTTTGTGTTGGATTGATGCATGTGAAAGAGTCAGGCCAGCAAGTAGTTGTACTGTATGAAGATGCGGCGGAGCAAGTTAGTAGTACTACAATAGTGGGCTATATGTGGAGGAAAGAGAGGCAAGGAAAAAGTGAAGAAGTGGGCTCTCATGCAAGAGCCAGCCTCTACTACATGGTGGAGCATTGGGAGAGGCACCTTCATGGAGGTGGTCAGGAATCGGGAGACTCACGCCAGTCGTAGCGCCGCAGTTAAAATGATAATGGCAAGTCAAATCACGGGGCCCCACCTGTCCTGCAGTAACTCGCTGACAAATCACACAACCCTACGTTTGCAGCAGCCTACTCCCTCATCTTCTCACGTCTCTGTCAAACCGACTAGGCGGAACTGCCCCGCCTACCGCGCAGGAAAAGCCCCACCCTCGACTTTTAAATACAACTACATCTGGTTAAGAATCCAATGATCTACTTTTTGTGACATAGTAACTCGTATTTAGTTAGTCAAATGGATGACCTAGAACTACGTGCACGCCCTATAAACCGAGACGCCTAAAAATAAAAAACCGAGACGGAGAGGGTAGTTCAACACGTATCTTTTTAGATCAATATAGTTGGGATTCACCAAGGAGCAAAACCAAGTGGTAGGCTGCTCCTGTCGTGTTGGCGTAGCAACTCAAGCAGGGTCAGTCCGCACACGAAATGGAAACACACTTAACAGGACCCCTTTGGCCGACATGTGGCTCACCCACCGTCTTGTTCCATGTGTGATGCACCAAATTATAGTTCGGAGCAGCGGTTAGAATTGGAGGCACCCCGGTCGTAGCGCCGCAGTAGTAGAAAATGAGCGATAAGGGGTCAAATCACAAAGCCCCACCTTTACCGCATTAAGCTGGACGGACGAAGCAACCATCATTTCACTCTAGGGCGCAAGAGCATAAAGAAAAGAGAAAACAATGATGCATGCGGCAGCTACCTAGGGTAGGGGTCTCCACTACAGATCCTTTTTTTTAAAAGCGCCTCCACTACAAATCGGCTTCTCCCTCGTCCTCTTGAAGAAAACCGATGATGAGTGCGGCGGTAGGGTTTGTAGGAGTACTACGGTGTGCAGGGCCACGTCGTAGTAAATGGGTTCGAGTCGACGCCTTAAATATGTGTGGGCCGCTTGGTTTTACGGGAAGGAGGCAGCATTTTGGGTTCGGGGACCAGTGGAGATATAGTACGTACAAAAAATTGTTGACGTAGGTTCGACCGAAAGGCAATGATGATGGGCCCTGGATTTTGATATACCCGGGGCCGCGTGAAATTGCTACTCTACTCAAAACTAGTAAGGTACACATGCATTGGACGTATGAGATTTTGAAACCAAATTATGAATAAATACACACTATAGCATGTAAAGCTTTGAGTCATATATGCATGATGTAGATGTTCGTTTAGTTCTTATAGTTCATCTCATTCAAAATCAATTAGTTTTATAAAAATGTTAAGATTCATGGGGTTATGCATTGTAAAGCATAAAGCAAAAAACAAATAATGGCAATTCATTTAGAAAAAAATCAATTATGATACAGAATATTCTTGAACAAAGGAGAAGTGCTTGTGTTTTGAGTTTTGTGCATTATGCTTAAGTTCAACCATGGAGTCTTCTAAATTGTACATGTGGCAGATCTGGTGGAATGTTGATAATATCCAACAGCCAGTAGTGCTCGGATTTGCCATCTCTGCACTGTCGGATTAGCTTCATCCAGCGACCATCTTTCAAAGTTATTGACACACTATATAGTTCTTGTGCCATAGTTGCATGTTTTGGAAAAAAACTACTAGTGGGTTGTACTATCTATTTAGAAATAGAAGATGTATACATGGAAGTTGTAGGGAAAGAGATGACATGGAGCATCTCAATTTCTATGACTAGGAATTGGAAAAGATATGTCATTTGGTTCACATCATAGGAACTTTTCTATTGAATCTAGAGATGACATGTATCTCAATTCCTATGAGGAGGGATGAGAAAAGAGATGTAATTTGGTTCATATCATAGGAACTTTTCTATTGAATATACGCTAAAGTTTATTTTCCTTTGAAATTAAGGGAGTATAGGAATCCATTCGTATGAACCAAGTGGCTCCAAAGTTATAGAAATGATATCATGTTTATTTCCTTTCAAATGTGGAGTATATGAATCTATTCCTATGAACTAATTGGCTCTAAAGGAAAAAATTCTATAAAAATCATATCATATAGAGTTCCTATGATATTCCTCGACACCAAAGGATGGTTGAAATTGTTGCGGGTGATATGATGGTCTTTCTTTGTAGACTCCTCCCCCATCTTTATAGTTACCTCTTGAAGATGAATGAAATGATATACACAGGGTATTCTTCATGTGCAATTTGGTACACGAAAACTTGGTAAAAGTTTGCGAGGTTCGAATTTTCAATAAATCTATATGCATTGCATTTCGGAACGGAGGGAGCATATGGCAGTTGCTAACACTCACGTGGAAGATTTGTGTGTAGGAGGAGTGGTTGTTCTGTTAAATGACATGGCAAAACTGACACTGCCGGATGCCGATCTAACGGTTCTTACGGCGTTCGTCGGGAAAAGGCTTGTGGCGAATGTTTTTCGGATAATGATTTACGGACACATGTATTGCATTGATACGTGCCCCCCTCTCTCTCTCACGCACACGCACCCTCACGAGTCACGACTCTCCCGAGTCCTCTCGTAGACTCACACGTCGCACCCACCGTCTATCTGCAGGTAGACGTCATGCACATATGTGCTCTTCACGCCCTACCCTCAGAACTTCTAAAAAACAAAAGACGTCGCACACATTTTATTTTAGCTCACACGTCACACACTTATACTATTACTCTTGAGGCGAACGTTCTTTCGGCACAGTATATTGTACTCTCACGAAGAGAAGCGGTGCACGCACGCACTAGTTCTCTCACACCCACTCGTAGGTACACGTAGGAGCGCATTTTTTTGAAGCTGGTACAACAATATCACTCCACTATATATATAAGCAGGTGCCTTACACTTGCTTTACTAGGGTTCCTCTCGTTCACTCTCTCATGCTCTCTAGATCTAAGCAAGACATAGGTGGCCACACTCTCTCTCAGCTCACAGTTGGTCACAAATCCGGCCGGACAACCTTGACCGGGGCAGGGGTGTAGGTGCACCGTTTACGCTGTCGTCGGCGGCGAGGGAGGAGATCAACGACTGCCCGCGCATCCCGATCGGTGGCCGTGCCATTCTCTCCGAGAGAGCGTCGGCTCGGGAGGGCCTCCGACCCCTTCTTCCTCCCTGCGGTATTGTGGCCAAGATGCGGCCTCCCAACGCCGTCTTTGCCACATGTCGATGACCCTCGGGTATATATTCCTTCGAAACCTGCCTTGCTCTACTGCCCCAGCTCCCTTCGTGTTGATCTTTTTCTACTTCCATCCGCTGTTCCAAAGCCACCTAGACTTTACTATTATTAGAGGTAAAGCTAGTTCATACAGTCGACTCTAAGAGTTGGTTCAAACAGGGAAGAAAGTGGGAAAGTTATAGCATGCATCTAGGACTTGGTTCTAAGAGGAAATGGGGGAAAGTGGTAGATACTGGCTACCCAGCCGGTCTCTTGGTTGAAAAGACGAAGAAAGCATGGTGGATGGCGAAGGGTGGGGGGAAGTGGACCTATCTCTTGGTTGAAAAACGAAAGAAAGTGACGGGTGTTGGGGGACAAAATAATGAGAATGAGCAGGTCTAGATTTCCTGTGCTCACATAGGAAATGTCACCGAGATAAAAAATGGGACAAATGCAGACATGCTGCCTGAGTGTTTGCCACTCTCGGCGGCCACATCTGCCTCACCACTTTATGCCCCTGTCCCTACGCCCATATCGCTACCGTTAATGTAAAATCACATGAAGCATTAAGCAATACCACCTAATGTCACTATAAGTAATGGTCTAGTGCCGTCGATAAATTGAAGCAATGCCACCACCATTTTATGAAGTGCTTCCGTCTTGCTTTATTTCCCATGAATTATGTTTTTGCAGTTACACTTAAATCTCACACAGCTAACATTGCTTCATCCCAGTGGAACTGCACAAATTTGATTGCACATTTACTGAGCATGTGCTACTCTCATGACAGTAATACTAATGCTATTGTTCTGCATGTTAATCTAGTGGCATTGTTGATGTGATGTGGTGCTACTTACTTAAGGACTCTTCATACTGTCAATCTAGTGCCAATTATAACACAATAGATGTTGATGTTAATCATACGCCACTGCAAATATCTGTCACTGTTTAAATAACCGTATTTCGTATTTGTGCAAACAGGGATGTCTATCTCCATATCGTTTTGGGATGTTTGCCTCCGTATCATTTCTATCCGCGCAAGATAAAGCACACACCTCAGTTTTAGTAGAACTGCGCAAAATGAGATGGCTATCCCTCGTTGTCGTCGTCTAACCTCCAGTCTTCAAGGTATTCCTACATTGGTAGTAACTAAGGTAGAATGACCAACGGAATCTAAAAGAAGTTGATTCGTACATTTTACTTCCTGGTTGCAGTGCAGGGACGAGTGAAAACAACTGCATCCTAGTCCGGAATGCACTTTCTACCAGTTCATCCATGGACCGAGGACTAGCTGGCACGGCTGCACGGCGGTTTATTGGACAGGTGCGCGGACAAGAGGCATTGTGGTCTGCTTATTTCTGCAAATAGCGGTGCTTAAATTTAGTGGAATGCATAAGAATTTCACCTGGTCAGTACACTACATGGTTCAATTTAGCATTCCAACTGAGACCACAATTATAATTAGTTATTATGGAATGAGAGAACCTAACCCTGGATGGTGGCAACAAGAAAAAACCAGAGTGAACTTCAGGAAATTTAAGCCTGCCGGGAGGCCCTTTGCTCAGAGAAGCCTTGCTTGTTTTTTCCTGATTTGTAAACCTTCTCACAACTTTGTATTTTGTTGTGAACTAGTATATGTTTGTTATGTTCTATGGATCATTGAGATGTATAAAATTGCTTAACTTATGATTTTCAAGTTTTTTATGAAGACGAGTTTAATGTGAGTGTTCCACATGAGCGCTGGACTAGCGTGTGAACGTTTGGAATTTACATTGTGGCCTCAGTTAACTGCATGAACCACTGTAACAAGGTACATAGTTGCTTATATGTCAGACAGCAGATTGTTGATTGTTAGCTGGTCGATAGCCTAGTGTTGAAGCCAGCTGAGCCAATGTGCTGTGTTTTGCACAACTGCTTACAAGTGGGGTAGCACCAACAGTGTTTACAAGTACTTATGTATACGTCGGTGCACAGTTCTTGAATGAGTGCTCTATTTCATCAAAACACACACTGCTCGTATGATAAACCGTGACAACTTATGTCTTACCATGCCATATTCATGAAAAAACTAGTGAGGACGCATCTGTTTCGGCAACAATTACAATGGTTCTCACATGATTCACGGGCACACAAAAGTAGCAGCAATTCCCATAGACAGATTCAAATAGAGTACTAGCCCCAGAGGGGTCGATAACAGGCAAGGTTCGGATAATTAGACACAATCCAAACTACTATTAAACACTAGCTGGGGCAACTATTTCATGCCTCGATCTAATTTGGGCTGGACACAAGACGGACCTTGCCATGAACATCATCTAGGACGTCCCGCAGCAGCTCAATCCTGTGAACCTTCATGAAGACAACCTTGTGGCCTTGCCACTGATGAACTTGTTTGTGGAGGCATGCCACGTCATCTTCCTGCGTAAGCTTGACAAGAACAGTATGCCTCACAAACAAAGGAGTAGCTTTGAACATCTTGTGCTTCAGTACACCCTGGACAACACGCCTGGAAACAGTGAGGCTGGCATACAACTCTTCATTGGTATAACCGCAAATGGCTTCCAGGATCCAACAGCCTAAGATCCCTGTTTTCCCAGTGCGTATATTCAGGCCATCCGCCTCATAGCGAGTGACATGTACAACCACACAATCCTTGTCTGCATCAAGGCTCTAATTAAAACAGAAACAAATTCTGAATTACTTTTCAGTATAAGAAACACAATTTATTTAAACCACTATGTATAGCATGGCATCGAAGCTAATAAAATTTTGCATTATTAATCACCACATACTTAGATGAAAAACCACAATCGAGATCGGCAAAGAAGAAAATCACCTTGGCAGCTCAGCGGGGGGGACACATCCTCGAAGGGGGAAAACTGCTCCTGCAGTGTCACGGGGGTTGTAACCTCAAACGGGGCGTTGACCATCTCAGTATTAGCCCTAAGCGTATCTGGGGTCGGCTCGGTGGCTGCCTCCATCTTCTTGGAGCTCTCTGTCTCGTGGGGATCAGCCTCCCGCGTCTGCTCCAATATTGGCAGATCTTTGCCTGGTTCTCCTTGGTCCATCATGAAACTGACGAATACTAGGATACCACTGAAAGGAAAACACAATCGCAATGACAATGAAACAAAAAAGAGAGTGAGGATCGGTTACTGCTTTGCAAAAGTTCTTTTTTTCTCTGAACGAAAATATACCAACATCACGGATCCGCTTACCTTCCCTTCTTTGGGAGAGAAGAACAGTGGCAGATGAGAGTGTTGCCTTTCTTGAAGACGGTGAGGGAGAAGGGGATTCAGCGAAGAGTGAAATGATGGTTGCTTTGTCTGTCAAACTTAGACTGCAGGGAGGTGGGGTTTTGTGATACGATAGCTCGTTACTGTTGCGCTACGACCGGGGTGACTCTTTGCCTGCATATTGCCTTCTAATTTGGTGGATGGCATTTAGGCCCGCGCGCTGCATGACCCGCATATCGGTGAACAAAAGTATAACGGCATTCAGTAGAGGGAGACGTTTCAATGACCTAGGAGGAGCCAGAAGGGGTAGAGTGTCTCCACTGTACTAGTAGTAATTGGTTTTCTCGGTAGCTGTAGAGTGTCTCCACTTTACTAGTAGTAATTGTTTCTCTAGGCCCAAGACAAAACAGCCCATCCACACTAGTAAATAGTAAAATCAATTCAAAAGCCCATATATTTACTGAATGAGAGGCGCTACCCACACCCAGCACACCGCCCCCCAAAAAAACCTAGGTGCTCTTCTTCCTCCTCGCTCCCACCCACCTCACGTCAGCTCGCTCCACTCGTACCCCCAAATTCCTCACCTCACTCCTACAGAAAACCCCAGCTCCCCTTCTTCCTCACTACTACAAAAAAAACCAGCTCCCCTTCTTCTTCACTCGCACTACAACTAGGCTCGTCATTCGTTACTCTGCTCAAATCCGTGAGCGCGACGCGGCACCCTCGAGGAAAATGGAGTCGGCTGACCCCCAGCGCCAAGAAGATGATGCTCCCGCCAGCGGCGACGCCTGTTGTAGATCCCGCACCCGGCAGCGCGGGGAGAAGCAGCGACCCCACCCCCACCAGATCCCAGGAACCCATAGAATCTCGGGTGGACCGCATCAGCGATCTCCCGGACGCTGTCCTTGGGGAGATCATCTCGCTTCTCCCACCAAGGATTGCTTCCGCACCCAAGTCCTCTCAATTCGGTGGCGCCCTCTATGGCGCGCCGTGCCCCTTAATCTCGACTGTCGTCAGCTATCTCCCTTCAATGATTTTGAAATCCCCAGAGCCATCATCTCCTCCCACAAGGGCTCCATCCAAAGCCTCTTCATCCCGTCATGCTACCTGAGCAAGCATACCATGCCCTGCACGGTGGACGCCTGGCTGAAATCCCCTGAATTCACAGAACTACAGCTGCTTGAGTTCTACTATTCCCCTGGAAATCACATACCACACACCGAACGCCATGAACTTGTGCCCTCAGCACCGATATCCATCTCGCGGTTTTCTTCCTCTCTCCACACCACCACCTTTGCGCGGTGCTACCTACCAGACAATCTGGTACTAAACCTTCAACTCCCATTTCTCAAGAAACTTTCACTTGTGCAGGTTCGTATATCGGAGGCCTCATTGCACAGCATCATCCACTCCAGTTGCCCTGCCCTGGAGTGCTTAGTGCTTGTTTTCACAGTTAGAATCGGTTGTCTCCAAATAAAGTCGCCTAACCTTGTAAGAGTTGGAATTTCTTTTGACGGAAGGCAGCTCATCATCCAAGAAGCCCCTTCACTTCAAAGATTGATCCTTGATTCTAGTTATTCCCCGTTGCAAATAACCGTCCTCTCTGCGCCTAAACTAGAAACCTTGGGCGTAATACATGATCTTTGTGCTCATTTCAATATGGTGTTTGGCTCCACAGTTCTTCGGGTACTTTATATTATCATCTACACTTGTAACCATAAGCTGCATTTTAAATTTCTATGCATAATTTATATATCATCTTGGAGTACACATTTTGTACTAATATTATGTTCTATGCTCAATGAAGAGCTTCTCCATGGATGGCCTATCAATGGTGCTGGATTCTGTCAAGATCTTATATATCCAAATGAATAGTTTTGATTTGAACAAGATTATTGGCTTGCTGCAATGCTTTCCATGTCTGGAGAAGTTGTATATAAAGGTGATAATTTCACGCACATTGGAAGCCCGCATATAGTGTACTAGATTTAACCGTTCAGCTGTTGCTCTTTCGACACTCTTTTTTTAGACCTTAACTATTTTCAATCTTCATGTCTATTTAGGCAATAGGACGAGGTAAGAAAGTTGTAACCAATCGGTGGATTCATAAGCATCGGGATTTTCTCACTTCTCGTGAGATTTGATTGAAGACAATAACGCTAGAATGATATGTAACCAACTGTGCAAACACTAGATTTGTCACATTCTTCCTGCTGAATGCGAGGTTACTATTGTCCATCAGGCTTAAGTTTATCAGCAGCATGGTTTTGACGGATGGGTATGTCGAAGAGCAAAAAAAGGAGTTTCAGGTGGGTAAAAGAGTTTCTAAACGTGCCGGGCTTCTATTTACAAGATATTGTGGTCATAATCCAGTAAATTTTACGACCCAGGATGTTCATTCTATGGACCTGACCGATCCATTTGACTGTGACTGCCGAAAACAGTGCTGGAGTTAGATGTTGTTGCCCTTTTCAACCTGGGTTTTTTTGTAAACCTGATGAACAATTAACCATCGTGCTTTTGTACAGTTTGTAAGCTGGAGTTAGACGTTCCTGCCCTTTTCAACTCGGTTGTGACTGTCATATTTTCTTTAAAACAAGGCAAATGGCTTTCCATTCGTTTAATTTAGAGTAAAATATTGTAACAAATCCAAACCAAGGGAAATAACATCACTCTCGCCGGCTGCTTGAGCTCACTGTGCATTACAGAAGCCAAGTGATTAGCCCCCACCAGCACCCACAAACTTATTTCGAACTAGCACATCAAATGGGCTGTAAATTTTCATAGGAAAGGTTGCATGACCGTGACAGATTTGGATTTTGACATTTGGGACCCGCGAGGAAATAGCCTATCCAAGGTGGTGTCGACTTACTATCCAGTCAACAAACGATTCTGCCTACCAGCCGTTGGATTGACATCCAACATCTGTCGTGTATCTTCTATCTCTTGTCTTCTTCTTCCTCCAGCCGCCCAAACCAAACCACCTTGTCGGCTCCGCCTGCTCCCGCCTCCCATGGCTGGTTGCGCCTCGGCCGCCCTACCGTATGTACCCTCCAACGTTGGCCAGTCCCTCCCTCTATTCCCCCACATGTCTTGTTATTCTTCGGCGACGTCAGCCCCAACACGCACCCGCACCCGAACCAGTCAACCCTCATACTCCCCTCCGCCTGCGACTGGACCGGCGCATCTTCCATGGCTCCTGTTCGTTCCGTCCGAGGCCTTGCCGTCGTCCTCCGCCTTGCGGCCTTGGTTTGCTCGCCGTGCGCGGTGCGCCACCCTCTTGCATTGTCAAAGTCGTCACAACCGAGAGGAACAAGGAGATGACCGTACGTGGAGAGGATGACAGTAGGGACCCAC
The DNA here is from genome assembly GCF_002162155.2 of Triticum dicoccoides. Taxonomy (NCBI): domain Eukaryota; kingdom Viridiplantae; phylum Streptophyta; class Magnoliopsida; order Poales; family Poaceae; genus Triticum; species Triticum dicoccoides. Next base: position 24,148,972 of record NC_041383.1, read on the forward strand.
CAGCGTCATGGCAGTACGCAAGCAAGTGCCTCTATATTACAAGCCCAAAAATATGGTTCCTCCTAATGGGTGGACATCTGGGGCTCACGCCATTGTCAACGTAGTCAATAAACGAGAGAATTACACTACGAGCGGCTGGGGACCCAGCAGGTCACGCAGTTTTTTCTAAGGAACAAGCAGTTGTTATTTATACTAGTTTTAGCGACGGATCAGGGTAACAACGGGGCTGTGCGGGGGTTGTGGCCCGTCTAGCCAGGGTTTTATTTATGTTTACCACATCATGAGCCCAGTTGTGTTTTTTTCTTGCTGAAAATGGCTAGCCCAGTTCTTTTTTTAAAGAAATATCCAAACAAGGCCTACTTGCTTTATCGGCCCTGCTGAGCTGCAAATCTTTCAAGACGAGGAGAGTTTCATTCGGTTTGCCCAGAAATAGGCTGTACATTTTTAAAACACATCAAACCAGGAATTAGTTTCAAAAAAATTCATTACAAGATTTTAAATTCCATTGATTTTTATGCGTGGAAAATTATTTGGATTTTATATTTATATAAATTATTTTTCAAAATAGTTTGAATGTGAATCGATATTTCTGGATTAAAAACAGTTAACCGCACCGAAATATGCAAAATTGCGTATAGTTTTTAACCGTGGCCACAATATGGGGTGTAATGCTAACAAAAAAGATGGGCTCCAAAAAAATTCTTAAGAATTAGCAAATGGGATGTACATTATTAGAAATAATGGTAGATGGGTTGTATGCTGTTTTGCACAGATTTGAGGCTGACTTGTGCGCCTACTACAGGTTGACGCGTATGATTTCATAAAAAAAAGGTTGACGCAGACGCAATGCCCTGTCAACTTAGTCAACACACGAGAGCAGTGACCGTTGCATGTCCATCCAATGGCTGTCGTGCTTCTTCAATCTCTGCTCTTCATGCTCCAGACACTCAAACAAGCGCCGGCAGGACTGCCTGCTCCCTCCTCCCGCGGCCGGCTATGCTGCCGCGCAGGCCTCACGGCCCCACCATACTACCATCGCTGGCCTAGCCATCCCTCTACTCACCCACACCTGCTGTTATTCTCCGGGGACGGGAGAAGAACCAGTAAACCCTCGTACTCCTCCGCGTGGGAAACAACTGCCGAGTATTCCCTGGCTCCGTGTTGTTCCCTTCCTAGGCCTCGCCATCGTCCACCGCCCTGGTGCTCTCGGCGCGGCCTGGTCAACATGGTCAATGAACGACATCCATCGGAAGTGGATTGTACATGGAGAGGCTGACAGCTGGGTCCACGGCCGCACACAAGGAAATGCCTCCTTATTACGCGCAAAATAATAATTCCTCCACCTGACAGCTAGGACCCACAGGAAGGGCCTCTGTATTTTGCGAAAAAATGTTCCCCCTACTGACAGGTCGGACCCACCGGCTATATCTTCGCACGCAAGAAAGTGCCTCCTTATTACGCCCCAAAAAATGAATACCCCCTGCTAGCTGGGACCCACCATATTGTTGGGCTGACTTGTGGGTCTACTAAGTTGACGGGGACGGAGGCTTTGTCAACTTAGTCAATACTCCAGTGACCGTATGATGTCCATCCAACGGCCATAGTGCTTCTTCAACCTCTGGTCTTCTTGCTCCAGCCGCCCAAAGCAGCGCCTGTCGTGCCGCCTGCTCTTGCCTCCCGTGGCCAGCTGTGCTACCGCGGAGGCCTCACCGCTCCCATACTACTCTCACCACTGGCCAGGCCATCCCTCCACTCACCCACACCCCCTGTTATTCTGCGGCGACAACAGCCTCACACCGCAGCCGAACCAGTGAACCCTTGTACTCCTCTCCGTGTGGGCATCCACTGTCGCGTCTTCCCCAGCTCTGCGTCGTCCCCTTCCTAGGCCTTGCCGTCGTCCACCGCCGTGGTGCTCTCGGCGTGCCGTGGTCAATGTGGTCAACGACCGACTTCCATCGAAAGAGTACTGTACGTGGAGAGGCTGACAGTTGGGTCCACGGCAGCCGCAAGGAAGTGCCTCCTTATTATGCGGAAAATAATTATTCCTCCACCTGACAGCAGGGACCCACCGGACGAGCCACCAGTATTTCACGAAAAAAACGTTTCCCCCTGACTGCTGGGACCCACCGGACGGGCCATCGTATTTCGCCAAAAAAAAGTTCCCCCCGCTGTCAGCTCGGACCCACCAGAAGTGCCTCCTTATTACGCACAAAAAAATGAATACTCCCCCTGCTAGCTGGGACCCACCTTGGTGGGAGGCTGACTTGTGGGCCTACTAAGTTGACGGGGACGGAGGGCTTTGTCAACTTAGTCAATATGAATGATTCTATCTCCAGTGACCGTACGATGTCCATCCAACGGCCGTAGTGCTTCTTCAACCTCTGGTCTTCTAGCTCCAGCCGCCCAAAGCAGCGTCGGTCGTGCCACATGCTCCTGCCTCCCGTGGCCGGCTGTGCTGCCATGGAGGCCTCACCGCCCCCTACTATTCCCACCGCTGGACAGGCCCTGCGGCGACGGAAGCCTCACACCGTAGCCGAACCAGTGAACCCTCATACTCCCCTCCGCACAGGCTTCCACTGCCGCATCTTCCGCGGCTCCACGTCGTCCCCTTCCTAGGCCTCACCGTCGTCCACCGCCCTGGTGCTCTCCATGCAATGTGGTCAACATGGTCAAGGAACGACTTCCATTGGAAGAGTACTGTACGTGGAGAGGCTGACAGCTGGGTCCATGGCGGTCACAAGGAAGTGCCTCTTTATTATGCGGAAAATAATTATTCCTCCACCTGATAGCAAGGACCCACCGGACGGGCCACCAGTATTTCGCAAAAAAAACGTTTCCCCCCTGATTGCTGGGACACACCGGACGGGCCACCGTATTTCGCCAAAAAAAACGTTCCCCCCGCTGTCAGCTCGGACCCACCGGAAGTGCCTCCTTATTACGCACAAAAAATGAATACTCCCCCTGCTAGCTGGGACCCATCTTGGTGGGAGGCTAACTTGTGGGCCTGCTAAGTTGACGGGGACGGAGGGCTTTGTCAACTTAATCAATATGAACGATTCTAGCTCCAGTGACCGTACGATATCCATCCAACGGCCGTAGTGCTTCTTCAACCTCTGGTCTTCTTGCTCCAGCCGCCCAAAGCAGCGTCGGTCGTGCCACATGCTCCTGCCTCCCGTGGCCGGCTGTGCTGCTGCGGGGGCCTCACCGCCCCCTACTATTCCCACCGCTGGCCAGGCCTTGCGGCGACGGCAGCCTCACACCACAGCCGAACCAGTGAACCCTCATACTCCTCTCCGTGCGGGCTTCCATTGTCGCGTCTTCCCCGGCTCCACATCGTCCCCTTCCTAGGCCTCGCCATCGTCCACCGCCCTGGTGCTCTCCGTGCGGCGTGGTCAATGTGGTCAAGGAATGACTTCCATCGGAAAAGTACTGTACGTGGAGAGGCTGACAGCTGGGTCCACGGCGGCCGCAAGGAAGTGCCTCCTTATTACGCACAAAATAATTATTCCTCCACCTGACAGCAGGGACCCACCGGATGGGCCACCGTATTTCGTGAAAAAATGTTTCCCCCCTGACTGCTGGGACCCACCAGCTACACCTTCGCACGCAAGGAAGTGCGTTCGGGCAAAAAAAAGGATTCGCCCCCTGACTGTTGGGACCCACCAGCTACATCTTCGCACGCAAGGAAGTGCCTGACAGTCGGGACCCACCTGGTCGAAGCGTACGTAGCGTTGTCATTCTGGTCGCGAACGTGTACGTACATACTGGTGGATGTAGAGGTTCGCATGTGTCGTAGAAGAGGCGCGCACGTAGCATGTACACGTATGTACAGCGGCCAGTGTGCAAGAAAGAAAATACGGCCACGTATGTGTACATACGACATACGAGCGGGGTCTCGAACGCCTACTCGCGCATATATACGTACGGCCAGGGCTCGTGTACATGGCTGGGTCGGAACGGAGCAACAGCGTCATCATCGTGTTCATGGGAGCCAACCGACTGGGTCGGAACGGAATGCGTCGTCGTGTTCATCGGGAGGGCTTGGACGGAACAGGCCATGGAAACGAGGCCTGGGGTACAGGAGAACGGAGGAAACGGCCTTGTGTTCGACCGGCCACGTTCGAAACGGGATCCTGTTCATCGGGAGTGGTCCGGCGTACCGCAAAACGGACGAAACGGACTTGTATTGGACCTACGGTCAAAATGGGGGTCATGTTCATCGGGAGGGGTGTGGCGTACCGCAAAACGGGACTCCACGGGATACTGTTCATCTCCACTGTCGACCTCCTCCAGCCTCCACGGGTTACTGTTCATCCACCGTCGACCTCCTCCAGCCTCCACCTACGACTGTTCATCCACGGGCTCCTGTTCATCCAGCCTCCACCGCGCGCTACTTCACCGGCTACTGTTCAACCACCCCTCTCCACAGGCTCCTGTTCAACCACCCCTCCACCATCTACTGTTCATCCAGCCCTCCACGGGGTCGTCCTGTTCATCCAGCCATCCACAGGGTCCTATTCATCCAGCCCCAACCGGCTCGATCGATCGGGGTCCTGTTCATCCAGAGGCA
>NC_041383.1:24153705-24163786 GCF_002162155.2 Triticum dicoccoides
TCATCCAAACCCCCCTGCAACGCTCACTGTTCATCTAGAGGCAGCATCGATTGGCCTCAGTTAGCAGCAGTAGCGAAGGAATCGCTCGATCGGGTTCTGTTAACAGCCATAGATCGATCGCTTGGGTTCAGTAACGTGTAGCCTGCAGTGCAATCGTCCGGGTTCAGTATAGGCAAACGCCTCGCTTAGGTTAAGTTAGAGCCCAACGCCTCGCACACACGCGCGTACGTGTACGAGAGAAACATGCATCGCTCGTCCCCCGACCACCCACCATAACCGGGAACTCGCCAAAATTTTCCTCGCCCTCGCTTCTACCACGGTTTTTTCCGTCATGGACGGCCCAAAGAATGTCATGCAGCTGTGAATCCGGCCCGCCCAGGATGAAAAGCCCATTTTCTGTCATGATGTTTTGTCATAGAAGTAGGATCCCACCACATCTATGATGATACCGGGTTTTGTCACAATTATCGTCATAGAAGTGTCATAAGTATGACAGAAAAAATTGGTTCGGCCCAAAATGTCACAGATGTGTCTTTTTTTTGTAGTGATACCCGAAAGTATTTGACGTTAGGCTTTCTCGCGATTAGGAGCTCGGGTCTTGTTCTTGAGCTTGCGAAGATAAAGCCAGTTTGAAGCATGGCAAGCGGTGTTGATGGCTTCGGCCCAAAGCTTGTATGGAGATTTGTACTCATCAAGCATGGTCCTAGCCATCTCAATAAGAGTCTGATTCTTCCTCTCCGCAACACCGTTTTGTTGGGGAGTATATGGTGCGGCATATTGGTGCTTTATCCCCTCTTCACTCAAGAATTCATCCATTGTATAGTTCTTGAACTCGGTGCCATTGTCACTTCTAATTGCCTCGATCTCACAGTTATGTTGACGTTGAGCTTCTTTGGCAAAGTTGATGAAGGTTTCTTGAGTTTCATCTTTAGTCTTGAGGAAGAACACCCAAGTATATCTTGTGAAGTCATCAACAATGACAAGGCAATACCTCCTCCCTCCCAGACTATCATATGTTGGAGGCCCAAACAGATCCAAATGAATAAGCTCAAGGGGCCTCAAGTTGGTGATGACAGTCTTCACTTTATGAGCATTTTCATGAAGCTTTCCAGCAATGAAAGCACTACAAGGAAGATCTTTGGCAAAAGACACATTGGTTAGTCCAAGGATGTGCTCCCCCTTTAAGAGAGCTTGTAAATTTCTCATACCCACGTGGGCTAGCGTACGGTGCCATAGCCACCCCACGTCGGCCTTGTCCATTAGGCATGTTGCAAGATGAATTTTCCCTTTTGAGAAATCAACCACGTAAAGGTTGTCTTCAACATTCCCAACAAAGACCACTTTGAGATTGCTTCTCTTAAAGACGGTCACATGGAATTCACCAAAATGTGAATCATATCCGGCACGAGCCAATTGTATAGTTGAAAGTAAATTGTAGTGAAGGGATTGGACAAGCATGACATTTGAAAGTGATGAATCATTAGAGATTACCACCTTGCCCAAACCCAATACCTTGCCCTTGCTATTGTCACCAAAAGAGATGTTCGAATAGGCCTTGAGTGAAGCAACGAACTCCACAACCATCTCCCTTTCTCCGGTCATATGATTGGTGCAACCACTATCGATCACCCATTGAGTTCCACCGGAGACATAGTCCTACAAGAATCAAGCTTTGGTTATAGGTACCCATTTTGCAGTGGGTCCTGGTGAGTTAGCAACAAGGGTCTTGGGGACCCAAATGGTCCAAGCATAATCATCATAGTTAGTCCCAACAAATTTTGCAAAGGTATAGCCATCATCTCCTCTCATGAGGACATAAGATGGATTGTTCTTGCCGGCAATATTCTTGAGAGTGGCCTTGTCCCTAGTGACCTTGCCATTCCCAACACCCTCCTTTTCCTTCTCCTTCTCCTTGTGCCCTTCTTGCACAAACACTACCTTTTGGGGAAGGGAAGGAGTCAGACCGATCTTCTTCTTCTTGTTCTTCTTCTTTTTCTTACCATTCTTAGATGCGGGATCAAACCCAACTCCCTCCTTGGCAACACACTCCTTTTGGTTGCTCAAGAGGTCATTTAGGTTTTTCTCCCCTTGGATGCATGATACAAGCCCTTTCTCAATTTGGGCCTTCAACTTTTCATTCTCCTCTTGAAGGGAGGCGCAATCTTGAACAAAGTTAGCCGTACAAGCATCATCATTTAAATCTATATGAGATACGGAAGTGAGAGCCTTAATGGTTGTAGATTTTAGTTGAGCATAAGACTCGATGAGGGTAATGAGGTCACCTTTTTCAACCTTGGAACTAGTCATAAGGAACTCATGCTCCTCAACAAGTCTCGTGTGGTCAACTAGAAGCTTTTCAACTCTAACGTTAAGAGCATCTTCGTTCTCAAGAGCAAGTTGCAAAGCATCATTGGTTTTAACAAAGTCAATTTGATGAGCCGATAAGGCTTCCTAAAGTGATGCTCTCATGACACTCTCTTCATTAAGTTCGTGCTCGAGGAGATCAACTCTCTCTTTTTCCTTATAAGGAGGTTTTCAACGTTCTCAATAAAGTCATCGCGTTCGGCAAGTGACTTAAGGAGATCACCAAAACGAGCACGAGCTTCACCATGAAGAGTTTTCATGAAAGCCACTAAGGATTCCTCATCATTATCCACCCCCTCATCACACTCATCCTCCACTATCTCACATGAGACATTGGGAGTGTAGTTGTCGGGTTTCTTGGATTTGGACTTTGTTTTTACCTCTTTGGCCATGAGGCACTGATGAGTGAAAGGCTTGTCCTCATTTGGAGAGTCGAAGAGGCCGGTGGTGGAGGAGGAGGTAGTGTCATGCATGGCAAAGGCGGCCATGCCCACTTGATCGTCATCACCGTCATCTTCATCTTCAGACATGTATTCTTCATGAACAAGAGCCTTGTCATCCTTCCTCTTTGCAAACTTGGTGAACTTCTTCTTCTTGAGCACAAGCTTCTCGGACTTGTCTTCACGTCTCTCATACGCACAATCATGAACAAAGTGTCTTGGGCTGTCACAATTGTAGCATTTCCTTTGTCCAAAGGATCTTCCTTGAAGATTTTTTCCTTTGTTTGCCATAGTCCCGGATTACTTCTTTACTAAGAGTGCCAAGTCTTCTGCAAAATCATTTGTCGGGCACGAGGTGTCAATGTCCTCCTCACATATCTCTTCACTCACTTCTTCCTTCCTTGAGGGTTGGCTTATCACTTTCTTGGCCTTCAAAGCAAGATTGGAGTTCTTGGTTGCTTGAGCTATTGCAAAGGTTTTCTTGGACTTGGTTTCGAAAAGAACATGAGTAGAGAAGGTGGAAACAACTTGAGCCGCGGTTAACTTGTGATAGTCCAAACGTTGATGCACCATCATGACCATGGTATGTTCTGTGAGAACCATAGCATCTATGAACTTGTCCTTGATGAAGTCATCATTTGCCCAAGTGCACCCAAAGGTTCTCAAATTGAGCACAAGGGACTTCAACCTTCGGAAAACCTCTTCTGCGGACTCACCCTCATTCCTCACAAAGAGATTGACTTCTTGCCTGAGCAAAGCCAAATGAGATTTTCGAATTGCCTCATCTCCTTCGAGAGCTTCCTCAAGGCAATCCCAAACTTCCTTTGCGGTTTTGAGAAGAGCAATGGAGTCACTATAGTCTTTGGTCACAGCGGTGCGCAACATGTTGTGTGCGGTTGCATTGAGTTGCTCATCAACTGCTTCCCTTGGAGTGAGATTCATTGGGTCCTTGGGGTTGAATCCATTGACCACAGTCCACCACAGTTCTGTTGAAGCACTGCGCATGTAGGACTCCATATCTAGCTTCCACTTAGCAAACGCATTAGCTTTCAAAGGGGGTGGAGGCCCAACAGGATTAATGCAAGGATGTTGCAAAGGTTGAGGATAGTAAAAGGATTCCACGGCATTGTACTTGGGGCTTGAGTACGAGCCGGACAAGCAAGAGGTTCCCTCCAGTCCACCGCATCATGAACAACATTTGGATCAAACGAGTTTGATGCGGAGGTCGATGGCTACAAGCGAGCATCAATTTCCTCCTTGACCGAGGACCGAACTTCTTTCAACATAGAGGCTTTGAGGTCCGCAAACATTGAAAGAATATCGGTCGCGGTCAAAGGGGCACCCGGGTCAGGAGGAGCAGTGGGAGAAACGACTAGGGCACCAAGTGCCTCGTTCACGGCGGGGGGTAGGTTTTGACCATCCCCCGCAACAGGTGCGTCACCTCCCTCATTCCCTAGATCGACCATATCCTCTAAGGTTGTAAAACCTTATATTAGAGCACGAGGCTCTGATACCAATTGAAAGGATCGATACGATCGACTAGAGGGGGTGTGAATAGGAGACTACAAATTTTAATCTTTCTTGTCGTTTTTAAGGCTTAGCGGATAAATAGAGTTCACTAGATATGCAACTAGGTGAATGCAACCTATATGACAAGCAAGCTTCAAGATAAATATGCTAGGTAACAAACTAAGTAGCACACCAACAAGCATACAACAACAAAGTAAGGTGCAGGAAAGGATTAACCACAAGTGAGACGAGGACGTGGATTTTATCCCGAAGTTCACTCTTCCTTGGGGAAGAGCTACTCTCCGTTTGGAGCGGTGCCGGAGCCAAAGCTTGTGGAACGCCACCGAAGGCTCACCGTAATCTCCTTCGAGTCACACCCAACGGATGAGACTCGAATCACTCGGGGTTGGTCTTGAAGTCGACCACCACACCTTTACAAACTTCTCCGGAGCACACCACAAGCAAGGAAGCTTCCGGAGGAACCTCTAGCTGCCTAGGAGCCCAAGCTCCAAGAGTAACAAGTCAATGGGGAAGAAATGTTGCGGGGAACGCGATTTGGTTTGGTCAAGTTGTAGATCGGGTCTTGCTCTCCCAATCCCCAAAGTTTCAACAAGTTTGGGTGGAGGGATTGAGAGTATTGAGCAAAATGGGGTGTAGCAATGGTGGAGCTCAACAAGACATTAGGGTTAAGGGTTGGATGTGGAAGAAGGGAGTATATATAGTGTTCTTGGCCGGGTGGGGAAATCTGCCCGTTGGACCCCGTGCGCACGGGCTAAGTCAGCCCCGTGCGCACGAGGTACCCAGAGAGATTCACACCACCCCGTGCGCACGGGAGTCAAAAGACCCCGTGCGCACGGGGTAGTCAAAGAGTTTACATAGTACCCCGTGCGCAGGGGTCCCCGTGCGCACGGGGTATTCAGAGAGTTACGCAGTACCCCATGCGCACGGGGGTCAAAAAGACCCCATGCGCATGAGGTACCCAGTAACTTTCTGTTGCAAGCTTTCTGAGTACCACTAGCACACACACTAGGTCTTTTAGGTGGTAGGAGTGGGTAGGTTAAGAGAGTAAGGTTCGGCAAAGGCATTCCCACACAACATACATCCACACAGACCACTCTTAATAGTGCGGTCTTTCCTACAACTCGAAGTAAACCAGAAACTAAAACCTTCGAAGTGCCGAAAGACCACACCTTTGTCCTTTTTGAAATGGGGGGGGCGCACATCTCCATCATGGAGCACTTGGAACCAATATCCTGCGATAAACTTTAGTAACTGATATTAGTTCAACTAACCACATTGTCATCACACCAAAATATAGAATAAGTGCCACTTGCACTTTCATCCTTGAAGTGCGCAATTGTCTCAATCATGTCACCCTCCTTTATGTCATCTCTATGAAAACTTGTACACACATTTGTTATTGCCTTTGGTCCGAATGGCACCATCATCTCAGATACGTAGAACTCTGCCATTATATGCATCATACGTCCTGCATAATACAAAAAGAAAACAATATATCCTTTTTTAGTCGCACGAATGCGCACATCCAGCTGCACAGTAATAGGGCATGTGTTGGCACAGAAGATAATTGCAGGAAATGGACACCTAGCTGCACCTTTTTAAAAACACTTTGCACTTTGCATACAAGACATTGTATAGTTGCATAGTGAAGGTAATCTAGTTGCACAACAAGCACCAAAGTGATATAGAAACAGCATGGGAAGTTGGACACCAGTTGCACAGTTAAGACATTTTAGTTGCACAAGAGTACCATAACAGTTGCACACTGGACTGCATAGAGGGAAACTTAATTCTGTAAGGGATATAGAAACACACATGTAGTCAAGTTGCAGTTATACAAGATGCGCAAATACTCCTTTTCATCAGGTGAGATGCCTTGGTGGGATCTCAAGTATTTGGACAACGAAGGTTTGTTCACTAGCGGATGATTGTGGTCACGAACAAAGTGAGTCAGCTCCCATCGCCCATCTATCAGCTTCACCAACATTTTTGCATTGCATTGAGTCTGCTTTATTGTCTCGCATTTCCGTTTCTTCTTCTTCTTACCAGGACCAACCTCCTCTTCAGCAAAGATTGGAGGTTCATCTAACATTTCCCCATCACTGTCAACAGGTTTTGGATCTGGAATAGGGTCCAGGACAGGAGGAGCCTCAGCTCCTCCATTATCAGCTTTGGGCTTCTTGAACTTGTTGCAGCAAAACTGCTGTTTTACCAATACATTTGTGTGAGGTGTCTGCCTAGAGGTGTTCATCTTGACAGAGAAACCCATCTGTAGGGCGTAGCTGTTTTTTTTTTTTGAAACTAAGGGTGTAGCTGTTGTAGTGATCCTTAGCAATTTGAAGGCTGTTAAACCTCATGCCAACATAGGGTTCCATAGGTTGAGAACCAACCTCATCCTCTCCTTCTTCTCCTTGCATAGCTCCGTCAACAGCCGCAGCTCCTAGCTTAGTCCTGGTTGGACCAGGAACATTTGACGTGGTTCCCGTGTCATCAAGATTATGGCTCTCTGACTGCAAAGACACCACTACAGGGGCACCACGGGTTGATGACTGTCCTGCCACATTGTCATGGCCCATAGGGTTACCACCACGACTTGCCTGCGTGTAGTAAACAGATCGCCCATTTTCTGTCCAATTTCCTTGTGGTATGATGGGTTGCTGCTGATCCATATCATGAGGAAGCTCATTGAGATCAGGACGCAACTCATTGAGATAAAGCATTTTTTTCCTTTTTCTGGATGCTGCCACACACTCCCTGCACATAAAAAAAGAAGAAAGTGATGTCATCAGTTGTTAACCACGAAAGAGTGTTCCAAACAACCTAAACACAATCTTAGTAGCAAAAGTTACATGACTATAGCAGAATCTTTATTATAACAGTTTTGCATTATTTTTTTGTTTGCACAGAGTTGTTATGTTAGTTGCACAGTTTGCAATAAATAGCTGGCAAGAACATGATTTCTTTTTACTACAGAGTTTCCTGACTTTTTTTCTCTGTTTGTTGCAATGATCTGTCGGTTTTCTGTTTGGCAAGGAGCTGTTTCAGATTTTTCTGCACATAATTTGATGCTATGAGACAAAAAATACAGGTGAAAGAAGAAAGAAAAATTGGATAACAGATTATAGTTATATGTTTTCATCGCCGTTTATGTTTTTACTTCTAGTATATTGAACATATTTTTACACTATAGCTTTGCAATAGGTGTGAGACCAGAATATATGTGTGGGACAAGATTATATGCATGATTATTATAATATGGTTTGTGGCTTCATTAGCTATGGACAAAAGTTCTTGTGTTTTTGCTGTCGTACTATAGATTTCTGGTTTTCGCTAGAATAGATGTCTCAGTTGCCAGGATGCATTTTTTCAGTTGGCCAACAAGCATATTCAGTTTGACAGTCAATGTGTTTAGTTGGCTAGAATAGATGTCTCAGTTGGCCAGGATGCATTTTTTCAGTTTTGGCCAACATGCATGTTCAGTTGGACAGTCAATATGTTCAGTCGGCTAGAATAGATATCTCAGTTGGCCAAGATACATTTTTTCAGATTTGACCAACATGCATGTTTAGTCGACCAAAAAACATGTTTTTATTGCACATATACTTCAGGTTTTCTAAAGTGTTCATTCACAAATATCCAGTACATGTGGGGTACAATGCATGTTTTAGTTTGGCTAGCATGCATGTTGAGTTGCCAGAATACAGGTTCAGTTGGCTGGGATGCATGTTCAGTTGCACATTTATGAATTTTTCGTTGCACATATCTTTTGGACAGTCAATTTGTTTATTTGCAAACAATAACTACAAGTTGGTAGAATGCATGTTTAGTTTTTGGCTACAATGCTTATTGAGTTGGCTTTAATCATGCTTTAATTGGCTAGAGAACTTGTTTTAGTTGGCTTGTTTAACACATCCAGGCGACGAAAACTTGGTTGGCATGCATCATATTCAGTAAAGTTGGTCTCAAACCATGTTTAATGTGCAACTAGGCAATTGTGCAACTAAACCTAAATGACTTGTGTTTAGTTGCACAAACCAGGAAATAGTAGGCTTCTATCCACGGTTAGTTGCACAGTAATTCATGGTACTTGTTTTCAGTTGCAGATATGTCATTTAGGGGGGCGGGGGGTGATGTGCCAGATTCACCTCTTTTTGATGCAGCTTCTCCATGAATTTGTGCTAGATCCACGAAGAAGGGGGTTTACATATGCCTACATATGCAGTAGAAGAAGGGGGAAGTGAAGAGGGACAGAGGGGGCTTACCTACTTGATGTTGCTGCCTGGTATGGCTCTGACCACCCTACCCTTAGATCTTCTTTTTTGAAGGGCCTGGGGGCGATTCTGTTGGATCTCCTTATGGCGTGCAGAAGAAGAAGAAGGCGGCATGGGAGGGGCTGGGACGTGGGGGCGAGCTGCGGACAGCTAGCCACGTGGGGGCGATTCTGTTGGGTTTTGGGTGCTCGATCGACTCGGTTTGGTGACCGACTGTCCCCTTCCTTTTCTGTACCGCGGGGGATAGGGGGTTACCTTTTTCGCCGGCCGCTGCTTGCACTAGTGGGCAGCCGGCCGCCCACTAGACGCTAAATAAGATACCAGGTGGTTTCTTTATAGGGTCAGTCTAGCGAGCGGCCGGCTGCCCGCTACACCTTGCGAGCGGCCGGCCGGCCTAAAACGGAAAGTTTTGGTCCCTTAATAATCTATCAATAGTAATTATTTGTCTTCAGGTAGAGCTTTAGAGCGGCCGGTGGATAAGGGAAGTATATGGTCCCTTGTACACAAAAGAAAGTTGACAGTCTAGTTTGCTTTCTAATTTTTGTTTCTTAAAAAACTTTTGAACCAAACATTAAAATTAAGATCCATTTTCACCACTGAAATCCTTGCAATGTGCTCTTCGAAACAAGACCCCGCATGGATATGTTTTGACAAACTTTTTTTGTGCAATTTTATCCCCGTTTTGTGCAACTGGCTAGCTGTTGATGTGCAACTACCTAATAGTCGATGTGGAACTTTTTCTCTATCCATGGATGTGCCGTTTTCAATGACGACACCTCGCCTCAAACTACCCAATATCAAGTGAGATGTGCAACTTCGTCTGCAGCCCCATCCAACTGCTTAGTAGTCGATGTGCAACTTTTCTCCTCTAGTTGGAAGTGCAATTTTTACTATTTGCTACCTCAGTCAACTGCCAAGCAGTGGATGTGCAACTTCGGAAACTGTCCCAGCCAACTACCTAACGGTTGATGTGCATGTGTAACTTTACCCCGTACCTGTGTATGTGTCTTTTTCATTGCTAGTACCCCTTCCCACTCCACCCCAACTAGTGAGATGTGCATCTTGAGAGTCTCACCTGTAGACAACTTTTCTGCACCCTCATGGTCTATGGGTGTGCATTTTTTCATCATTCAACAAATCCATGTCAGTGAGATGTGCAATTTTATCTGTTGCCTGGCCAACTACCTAGCAGATTCAGTGCAACTATTTCTATTGCCCGTGTCCAACTGAAAACAACTATGTGTGCAACTAGAACTACTATAGATGCAACAAAAAATGATCGCCGTGGGTGCAACTTTCCAATGACCGTGTCCAACTGAAAACAACTATGTGTGCAACTAGAACTACTATAGATGCAACAAAAAATGATCGCCGTGGGTGCAACTTTCCAATGACCGTGTCCAACTGAAAACAACTATGTGTGCAACTAGAACTACTATTGATGCCAACCAAAAATGAACCCGTGTGTGCAACTTT
>NC_041383.1:24164206-24170265 GCF_002162155.2 Triticum dicoccoides
CAATGACCGTGTCCAACTGAAAACAACTATGTGTGCAATTAGAACTACTATTGATGCCAACCAAAAATGAACCCGTGTGTGCAACTTTCCAATGACCGTGTCCAACTGAAAACAACTATTTGTGCAACTAGAACTACTATAGATGCCAACCAAAAATGAACCCCGTGTGTGCAACTTTCCAATGATCGTGTCCAACTGAAAACAACTATGTGTGCAACTAGAACTACTATAGATGCCAATAAAAAACGATCACCGTGTGTATAACTGAGAACAATTATGTGCGTAATATCTAGAAGTACTATAGATGCCAACAAAAAATGATCGTTGTGTGTGCAACTTTCCAATGATCGTATCCAACTGAGAACAAATATGTGTGCAATTAAAACTACTATAGATACCAACAAAAATGATCACCGTGTGTGTAACTTTCCAGTAATCGTGTCCAACCAAAAACAACTATGTGTGCAAAAATGTTTGTAGCTGATAATAACTTCTGAATTGTGACCTCTATGATCATTTTCAACAAAATATGCATACTTCATGCAATCTGAATCATCCAACGACTAACGATGTTGAGCGGATTAGCTTATTATATGCTAATCAGGTATTAAAGATCCACGTACTGTAGATGGGCTTCTCCGCATCCTTGTATTGAAGGTAGACAAACTGGTGAGCATGTGCTCCATCACCGCGACTGCACGAGGCACATCCCAGGTACCACAATCCTGTTCCTGTAAGAAAGGAACGAGGCCAAATTCGGCAGCGGCTGCTCAAACTCTGTTTACATCAGGAACGGGATAACCTGCCAAGCAAGAAGACGCAGTAAATTTACCCAGCCAGATAAGCCATGTGCAGATTCGGCCAGGGAGCAGCGATCCAAGTGTAGCTCCTCGTTCCATCACGACGACATCCCTGGCGCTGCAGCCACCGGCGGGGTCCGGGTGGGGGGTCAGGAAGCGCTGCTTAGGGGTGGCCAGGACGAAGGCGGGGGAGGCGGCGCGCAGGCGGGGGGCGAGGTGGAGGCGCAAGTATGGCATGGATGGGAGGGCGGTTGGAGGGAAGAAGGCGCGGGTGTCGAGGGCGGCCACTGCCTCGACGAACTGCAGCGGTTGAGAACGCCCCGACCAGGTAGTACCTGGCGCATGCTCTGGCGAGATCATGCAGTCAGCGATCGGCCGCTCGCGAGCGCTAGATAGTGCACGTGCACTTTGAAGGATTTAGGTTCTTCATAATCCCTTCGAAGATTCGAAATACTTAGATGAGTAAATTCTAACCAAAATCACAATGTTACTTTCTCAACACATACTGGGTGCACAAAATCACAATGTAAATCAGCGGTGGGCACAGGAGCAAAGGTAGCAAAGACGCATGATTTCAATTCTTCAATTGCCACACCCACACCAGCTTCCAATGGTCTAGCACCATATTTTGTACAGAAAAAGATATTGAACATCCTTTTCTCTGCATGGTAGTTACCGCACGACCACATTTCAGCCAAAATCGGTACAGTATAATCTACTATCGCAAATTTAGGTTGGATCATCGCCTCGAAACCGGCAGGCCAACTTGACTCGCCTATTTCCTAACATATATACAGAAAAATATTCAGCACTCATTCGCTGCGCACCGAATTGTACTTCTCGGCAAGTGAAGGGGTGGCCGTTATCTTGCTCATCAGATTCTTCAACTTCATGCTGTAGTCGCTGCCACTGCAAATCAAAAGCCGGGCGTCAAACTGGTTAGATTAGGGCAGGGTGTAGTACACCAAAGTTATTTTGACAAGCATAAACGCTGCTATTGCCACCAGTGGGTTGGCCATATAGTGCAGCCCTGTTTTGGTAGCTATAAACAAGTAACCCAAAAGGATGACAAGACAGTTCAAATCAAGCTTTACCTTATGCGGTTTACAGCAGCGATTGCTCGAAGAGCACTGCGAATCAAGTCTTCGTTGCGATCAATCTCCTGCTTCACTGCGTCGCTCTTAGGTTTGTGACCGATGGTTTTCTCAAGAGGTTCAACTAGCGAGTCCAAAACTGAAACAGGGCAATAATATTAGTAGTAACTATTAGAAAAAGGCATTTGCAGCATATGAAACATCCCTTTGAAAGTCCTTGATTATAACAAACCTGCAAGTACAGCAGAAGGGCACTTGTCTGCTAGCTTCGAGAGAATCAGATGGCAGGGCATTTTCACATCATAATGATCTGCAATAAGCACAAACGATTAGCATCTTCTATTGAAAATACACATTCAACAAGATTATGATAATATACCATCTTAGAGTTAAGAAAAAAACAGGAGAGAAGTACAGTACATAATACTCCCTCCGTTCCTAAATATAAGTCTTTTTAGAGATTTCAATACACACTACATACGGATGCGTATGTAGTGTGTATTGGAATCTCTAAAAAGACTTATATTTAGGAAGAGAGGGAGTAATAGATAATGCAGACCATATATATCCTGATGAAAAACTGAAAAGCTAAGCTATAAATACAAAAAATTCTTTCACAAAAAACAAAGCAAGCTTTTTTTACGTAGTAAACAAAAATAAGTTTGACACCACTGGATCTATGCAGTTCAGGCCTATATCAATACTCTGAAGTAGAGACGAATGACATGTTTGGTTGATGCCCCACACAAACTCTGCCAAGGAGTCACGTGCCTTCACTTGGCCAACTATTTGGCAATAGTCCATGAGAGGTATGGGTCGGGGCACTATAGCCAAACAAATTAGCACCAAACCAAGCAAGGGGAAAAATATGATGATCATGCCCATTTCTTGGTAAGCTAATCCAGGGCACCAACCAAACACGCCCAAAATGCAGCGATGAACTGAAATATATAATGTCGTAACTGTACTTACCACCTAAGCCAGATAAGAGGAAAGGAACGATGAAGGACGACGGATTCACTTGATCAAGACAGTTATCCAGCAATGTGTCAATACATTCAAAGGCAGCTTTCCTAAGCTCAAGCCCATCATCAACGACATGCTTGAAAGGCCCTAGATCAACGGTCCTGATCAATTCTTGCTGCAAAGAAGGAGATCATTACTTCCTAGCTATAAATTGCATGTGACACCGCCAGATCATAACGAAAGAAAATAAATAAGCAACCAAAATTAGGAAACGATACCTTCACGACAGTCTGGTCATACAAAAGAGGCAACAATTCAGGAAGAAGACCTTTGATCAAACTTGGCTTGTTATGGGCAGCTGTACTCAACGCAAGGACAGCTGCACGTCGCACATGCTGCAAAGTGCAAACAACAATGCAATTATCATTTTCACATCTTTCTTTATGAACGATAGTTAGTAAGGACGTAGGTATTATTTCAAGTAAAAATTACCCTGTCACTATCTTTAATTAACATAAGGAAAGTAGAAATCTCCGAGTACAAGATTGCATCTATCTTTCCAGTCCGTTCAACGATTGAATATTTTATAGCAATGGCAACTGTAGCCCTTGTGTTTGCTGCTGGGCTAGTTGTGCGTTCCTACAAAATTATATGGAATGCCACATTAGATCCAATATCATGACTTACATGAAACATTGGGTGTAACTTTGCTAATTGTCCACACTTCATACCTTCAGAGCAGGGATTAATTTGTTAGGTTCAATAAGTGCAATTTTGCCTAAACACTCAGCAACCACATTCCGAACTCCTTCCTCCTCACTTTCGCAGTGATTAAAGAGCAATGCCAATATCTTCACAATGTTTGAGTCCTGGAGCTCACTCTGGCCAGTATGATCAACAGACTGTCGCGCAATTACCTGATAGGTTTTGCATTAGAGCACAAATTAAACAGCAATCTTATGGGAGGTGTTTTTTACAAACATAATTCCATTAGAAACTTACCTCTTTCAGTGAATGAAGCAAGAGATACTGCTTCTTCTGTTGATTGTCAATCTGATCCAAGATAAATGGCAAATACTTGGATAGATTGCCAACCGCAATGTTTCCAAGAGCATATGATGCTGCAGACTTTATCTCCTCAAACGGTGACTGGAATGATTCGATGACGATGTTCTCAATTTGAATATGATTGCTGAGGTCCTTCCTTCTTCCAATTTCTCCCAAACATAACAAGGCCATGTGTTGTTTAGCCTGGAAAACACATTATAAACAATTAAAAAATGACAAAGAGAAGGGCATACTTTATCTTTGAGTCAAACATATGTATGCAATTAACCAATGGCAAATATTACCTCCGTTCAGAAATAAGTGACATGGTTTTACTAAAAAAATTGAACTAAAACCACATCACTTATTTCCGAACGGACGGAATAATAAAGATCTGCAGATGCCTATCCTGACTAAGCACCAACCCTACCATAATTTTGGCTCAGTGTTTTAAGATCATTAGACTATAGAGTCCCAAGAGCAGCAGACACGTACTAAGTATGAGAAGAGTGGGACACATATGAAACAAATAGATAACATGTAGTATCACAATTTCACAATGCTATACTAGTAGATTGACATTGCCCACATGTGATTTATTTTTATTTTGAAAAGCTAGCTTATACATGAATAACGCATGTTATGTCAAAAGATTGCAAGTATGACATAGATATAAATGTGCAAATCTAGTGATCAGAAGACAAGCATGATCAGGAAAGCCTTACAGAATTAGTAGAACTGTCATCATTCAGAATGCCTTTAAGCATTTCAATAGTTGATGCACACTTCTGATCACCAGCTGCTAAGCATAGCACAGCAACACACTGTGCAATAGAGAACAGTGCCTGCTTGGAAAGACCGCCTGACTGTGATGGTTTAGCAGTGGAAATAAGGGAGTTCAACAAAGTTTCAAAGCTTATATTTGCAGATTGGACCAGTGCAGCAAAAAACTTCTGTAGCGCCTGTAACAGAAACAATGTCCCCTGTCAGTTGGAGAACAAGAGCAAATCAAGTATTTATTATATTTCAATACAAAAATATATACCTGCAGTGCTTGTCCTTGCAACAGAGCACTCCTGATCAAAGTAAGGGCCTCAGGCAAAACTTTATGTTTCACAGCTAAACCAACATTTTTAACGGAACTTCTGTCAACCATTATTGTGCAACACAGTTCCAACGCTAGAGCGGCCATATGCAAATCGACGTCACTGCCACAACAGATATTCCAACATCAGCCATCATGGTAGATACAAAATGGAGATTTGTTTAAGAAAGCTAAACAAGGGGAAAACCTTATGAGAGTAGAAAGTTCAGCTAATATCGTTTCATAAGAGGACGAGCCAATTTGACTCCCATATGTGACAACCAGAGAATTTAAGGTTCCCAATGTTGCCTGCCTAAGGGCTCTGTTGGCCTGTGGAAACGGGCAGGTAAAGAAAACATTAGTCTTCAATTTTTGATGTGCTGCATATAGCCATATAGGATGTTTCAAGTTAAAAATCAAAACAAACTATGTGTATAATATATCTCTACCTTTCGAAGGAAAGCTGTGAGCTCAGAAACGACATGGTCCAAGACACATGAAAGATCAATACGAAGAGGTGAATTCGCAATCACAGCAAATGCCTGTAAAGGAATGAACATTTTAAAAATGCAACAGAACCAACAAAATCAGAGATAGGCATATAATCGAAAAACACAACCAGTTGGCATTAAGCAAATGATGACAGGGTATAGAATTAAAATTTTGGAAAAGACCAACGCAGATAGATTGGTATATTATACTCCCTCCATCCCATATATATGAGATTTTTTCAAGCTGTTTTAGCTTGCAAAAATATCTTACACTGTAGGATGGAGGGAGTGAAGGGGAGCCTTGGCGCAGTGGTAAAGCTGCTGCCTTGTGACCAAGAGGTCATGGGTTCAAGTCCTGGAAACAGCCTCTTACAGAAATGTAGGGAAAGGCTGCGTACTATAGACCCAAAGTGGTCGGACCCTTCCCTGGACCCTGCGCAAGCGGGAGCTACATGCACCAGGTTGCCCTTTTTTTGTAGGATGGAGGGAGTAGTATATACTCCCTCCGTCCCAAAATTCTTGTCTTAGATTCGTCAAGATACGGATGTATCTAATACTAAAACGTGACTTAATGCAT
>NC_041383.1:24170348-24174626 GCF_002162155.2 Triticum dicoccoides
GGAGGGAGTATACAATTAAAATTATCTTTACATCAATGAACCCACCACAAAATCATCTCTATCCTATCTTCTGAAGCAACTCAGCAAGATGCACCGATCAGAATGATTACATTTGTTTTTCTACCATTGACTAGAATACTGAAATTCAACTCAACATTAACCATCACATTCCCATTAGTTTTGATTCTGAAGGTGCAGTTGATTGCTTACCTTGACCGCTGTAAGTCGTGTAATTTCATTGCCCATCCTATCAACAAGTATGGGAAGGCATGAAGGCAATTCCCTCTGAAGACCATCACCAAAAGTGGCGATCACAAGGCTCATGCATGATATGGCACACTCTTTAACTTCCTGGCAAAACAGAATAACATGAGAGAGAAAGAGGTATGTAGTATGTACAATGTACATAGAGGAGAGTGGACTAAACCTGATCTTGATCTTGATTCGCCAAGCGGGCCAATATAGCTTTATAGATTGGAATAATATATGGCCTAAAATCTATTGAAGGTGCCTGTGTAACAGCAGAACAAGAGCTTAAAATATCACCGTAATTGGGAGCTTATAACATCACCGCCTGGAGTATAAGGCTGACCTCAAAGTTTGGGCGGAGCACCCGGACCAGCTCCCCGCACACCCGTAAAGCCTCAGCGGTGACTTTGTAATATCTATCTCCAATAGCAGATAATATTGGACCAGAAAGTGCCTGGAAATTTTATTTTACATTAAGAAATGAGTAACGATCACAAGTGTCTCAAGTGGTTTATCAAAGATAGTAGCTATAATACCTGGATGTATGGATGAAACACAGAGGGTGAATGGGAAGCCATAACAATCCTAGTAAATGCAAGGGCCTCAATCTTCAGGTTGGAGGTAGAAGATTTATCCTATAAAACAAAGACAGTTAGTTAAAACAAACAGAAGTACTGCATAAGATTCTACTCAGCAAATGAAATTCACTAACATTCAAAGCCTTCTCAATCCCAGGAACAAGTGACCCGAACTGATCAGCAAGACAATCTGGTAACACAACAACAAGCTCCTTCAATACTGAGAATGCTCCAACCTGAAAATGCCAAAAATTATATAAATCAAAATTGAGTCCAAACTCAACACGGATGCTTTGCAAGATCGTTCAACAACAAACCTTTGTCTTGATTGATTTTTCACGCAACTGCCTATTGATAGACTTGACAACTTTGGGTACCTCTTGCTTCAGCAACCATCTAGAGCTGCAAAGTATACCAATTGACAATATTGGCTCAGTGAAAAGAACAGGCAATCACAATAAACATACACTTCCCCTGTAAGCATAATAAGTCAAAACCAACGATTGTTGCATCCAATTATGAAGTCATGCCAAGGTTTAGCTAACATTGGCTCAGTTAGGCTATTAATCCAAAAAAAGGAAAAACTGAATCGTACACTACTTATGGCAAACTGTAGAAGAATACGGTAAGAATGTGTAAACAGGTAATAATAAAGATATTTTGTTTACCTAGACTCATCAATGTCACCTTGTCCTTTTGTCACATTACCAGTTTGGCGTAACAACTCAATAAATGTGTTGAAGATGTCCATCTAGGATCAAGGAGAAGCTTCGTGAGATTGATATACAATGACAATTCAAATCCAATCTAGCAATGAAATACCATACAGTTACCTTTACATTCTCCTCTCTTTCCCTAAAGCGGTCAACTAACTTTGGACATGCCTGCAAGCAACCGAATAAATTATATAAAAAGTTCCATAGAGGCACTTCATTGAGTGGCTAATTTTCAAAACAGGTAATAAATGGTTGGTATCAGCTCAAAAGCATCACTAACAATATGGACACAATAGAATTATGCCATCATGAAGAACAAGATTGTTAATGTACAGTATGTTGGTTTAACTTGCTGTCGCCAACATACCTCCTGATACATCTTAGACAACATTTGAGGACGAGATGCTATAATTGCAGATAGGCACTTCGCTGATGCCCGGCGAACCTTCCAGCTTGCATCCTCATCGTCTGTGTATTCATCCGCACTCTCACTAGGAAAAAAATGTTAAAAGATGTTTCAATCACATTAACAGATAACACAGTTTCTGTATTATAAGAAAGTAACATACTCGTCCTCTTCCTCATCCTGTACTTCATCGTCAGTATCCTCCTCCATACTATCAGTGAAATTAGGATCATAGCTTACATATTCCAAAGCAAGATTCAAAATACTCTCACAATATGGGGAAATATCTCTTGGACATCTGAGCATAAAACTCTCGAGGGCCTACAAGATGGGAGGTAATTTATAGCCATAGTGAAGCAACGGTAAGAGTAATATAAGGTAAGAACTGAACATAAATTCTCACCTGCAAGCTGTACTCACGGAGCTCTTCATCATTTTCTGATGCACTTGTACAATAGCTTATGAGCAAAGGAACAGCTTCAGCAAGGTGTGGTCCAAACCGGTATCCAACTGAGCGACTGTAAGTCAAAATAAATTATATTAGAACTTGAGCTGCACCTACCAAAGCTCTTGTACTTCCCTTTATACTAACATAATTATCCTTGGGTATTATCATCCAGCAGATTTATTTTTTTCTAGATAGTTTATCGATGTTTGAACTAGCCAAATCTGAAGTTGCATAGCTCACACATACTGTTGCTCATAAAAGCAGTTATGAACAAAAATTTGCGGCACTTGGTAGGTCAAAGCATATACCTTAGAGCACCAATCATCTGAATATTTGTTCGGGTTATGTCAGACTTTGCCCTTTTAATTTTCAGCAATTTGACAACCTCCAGAGTTGCCTTGGCTAATAGATCATCTGACAAACATGGAGCAAGCGATGCTGCAACATAAAGCAAAACATTTGTCACTATAAATAATTAAGATTGCCAATCATTTGCAAGCATTAACAATCAAAATAACTGTAAAATGCAATCAGGCGTACCAATGCACGAAACAGACTTCTTTCTGACACTTGCTTGAGTGGAGCTCAGCTGAGTTAAAAGTGCAGTGAGCATATACGCATGATCTTTCGTGATCACGTTGCCGAATCTATGAAGCACATCACTTAATATGTCAAGGCATTCACATTTAATTTCAGCACTCTTTCCCTGTCAACAAAAGAAAAAATGTATCAAGACAATTGCAATTAATTTAAGAGTATGTTGTACAAACTTCCAGATAATGTCACAAGTAGGCAACAGAAAAAGGAAGAAGCAATGAACGTAAACAAAATGCTGCCGAACTGCCCTAATAAACGGATATATTGGACATTCCTAAATAAATTATGCCAAACTGTGTATGTTGTTTATTGCTGATTTTCCAGCTAAGAGCCTTCCAGTGTCGAAAAGGATTAGCATCATACTCCCTCCTTCCAAAAAAGCTTGTCCCTCGAATGGATGTATCTAGCACTAGTCCCTCAAATGGATGTATCTAGCACTAGTCCCTCAAATGGATGTATTTAGCACCAAGTTAGTGCTAGATACAGCCATTTGAGGGACAAGCTTGGAACAAGCTTTTTCGGATGGAGGCAGTACTTGTCCCACAGAAGCGATGATAGATGCCATTTATTCCATAAACAACTCCATTAGCTTCTATGTGGTGGTTAAAACTAAAGCACATAATTTCTATTAACTAGAGAAATCAATATTGACCAACCTGGAAATCCATATTGGCTATTAAACAAACAACCATAAAAGGTAAAAAAAAAAGGCACATATGAGTTTCACTGCTCTAGCCCACTATACGTTGACTCACGATTGCTAACAAGCAGGTAACTAAAATACTGCATGACCAAATGAACAAGGTATACAAGTGGTCATTTCCATTGTAAGATGGAACAAATGAATGAGATAGTGAGATACAATGGATACACAGAAAGCTACACCCGACTTGCACATATGTACACCTTCCCAATTAGAAGGCCGTATGACGAGCATTAAACCTTAACCAGGAAGCACAGGAAAATTCAATTACCATACCAAAAATAGAACATCTGATTAAATTAATACTTAAAGAGGCCTACAATAACAAAGGGAAATTCTGGCAAGCACGAAACAGATTAAAAACTTACATTGGTGACACCGTTGATTAGTTGCGGGGCAAGAGAAACTAAAATCTTTTCAGAAAGTGACGCCGTAGTAACTTCCACAATGACTGCCTTCAGAGCTATACTAGCAGTATCACGATGTTGGTCCTTCCCATTGAGTAATTTATCACAAAGCTTGTCGGTCATCTCCACTACTCTTTCCTCGTTAACCTTCTTAACAAGTGGAGCCAAGCTAAA
>NC_041383.1:24174959-24177063 GCF_002162155.2 Triticum dicoccoides
GAATGCACAAGGAAAATGAGTGTACTTAAAAAAATAATGTTATTGCAAGCCAATAGCCAATCTAGAAGATAGAAGAGGTATGATGAAATCTTCTTAACAAATAATAACAAGCTAATGCATCTGACAGGTACTACAGCGTGGCAAGTAGTATTATCAGAATGTTCCCAAATTCTAGCAGGAAGGAAGGGATAATCAACAATAAAAGGATCTTAACATGCAAAATTCTTAATTCCCCAATAACCGCACCACAGAAAGAAATGTGTGCCACAATTGTATACACAAGATAATTTCAATACAAACATGAAGAACGCACGCATGCCAAACATGAAGAATCGAAACAACGGATTAAGTAATTTTAAAGGAGAAGATACCATTTCACAGCTAAACCAGAAACATCTCCTGAAGCATCTTCCAGTTGTTGAAGAACAATATTAGTCAACTTTGATTCAAGGTCTTGATCTGCTTTGAAACTCTCTTTGTTCAACTCACTAAGCAGATCTGATGTAGCCATATATCTGTAGTCTTTATCTTTCCCTGTCATCTGAAAGCACATATACAAAGCATGAATAAAGAGCAAAAACTGATGATTCCTTTCTAAGAAATGCAAATTGGTATAATGGATACCTTCTCCAAGATGCCGGTTATGTTCGTATTCGCCATCGTGCCGAACCTGTGTTCAAGTCCTCTTCACAAAGGTATTCAATAGTATCCTAATAAAAAGCAAATTATGCAATGAGACGTGTTCAATTGCCAACAGCCTAACAGCATATGTCTTGCTAAGTGCAATGAGACGTGTTCAATTGCCAACAGCCTAACAGCATATGTCTTGCTAAGTGCATGGTTTTTAAAGCTGCACCAAACCAACAGAATCAGTGGTAGCTGCATTCTGGTAGGACAAGTAAGCTAGATGGAGAAAAAAGGGCAGAAAAAGAATATAGAACAATCTAATGTGGAGGTCAAACACCTGACAACTGCTTCACACCAATGTGCCTACCAATGCAACACGTGTATGTTGTGTTAGTAACGAATATTAGTTACTTATTCGTGCTATTGTGGATAGAGGTCAAAATATTTGCAAAATAAGCAAACAGGGGATTCAAAACACATGATATGAGATTTAGTTGTAGTACACCCTGTGGCCTTCTTTCATAACATAGCAGTACACCGACTAAGTGAACGAATTTGTAAACAAGATAAAGCAGGCATAAATCTATACATCAAGCAATTTAATAAGAACAAAGAAGAATGACATTAGCACTAGTCCATTTGTACACTTTTAACACCAGCAACCAACCAAAACTAGCACAAACATACAGTCTCGCATGCAGACACACCGTATGCACATCATCCATGCTAAACCATTAGTACACAGCACTGATGCTACTATACGACCACAAATTGAATAACTGGACAGAGGCGGGGATGGCACCTAGATCCAGGCGCCTCGTCAGATGGCGCTGAAGCGGACGAAACAGCCAAACTGGGACACATTGACATTGCTTTCTAATGGGAACCTGAGCAAAGACTCAGGCTAACCATGGTCTCAGCACCCTGATGTTCAAGCTTGACACAAGCTACCAAGTCCAGATGAACCAACGATAATAATATCGTCAGGCACACATGATTTCCAGAGTAGAACCGATGCACAAGTCCTACAAGCAACTACTTGACTAGAAAATTTCAGGTGCGATATAAAAGACATCATCAGCGCTGCAAAGTCTACAAACCCACAACGGCGACCTAGCAGCAACCGAGCCGAATCAACGAACTACACAAACCTAGACAGACGAACAGAACCAGCATCAACAGCGTCTCAGACCGGCAGATCTACGCGGCAATCCAGGCACAATCGAGGGGTTTGCACCGCAGCCGGCTACCGAGCCGAATCAGCAGTTGAATCCAAACTAGCACTACTAGCATGGAACGAGCGGCACCAGCAACGACGGATCGAGCGAGAGTAACCCTAACGGCGACGGGCGGAGCACCAGCGAGAGGAGGAGGAGCGGTCGGAGGCTCGCGTACCTTGAGGAGGAGGAGGAGGGAAGCTTGCTTGGCTTCGATTCGATCGGAAACTTCTCGGGGGCTCGCTTGGGAGGTGGGGTTG
>NC_041383.1:24177390-24185590 GCF_002162155.2 Triticum dicoccoides
AGGGGATGGGGATTTGTAGTCGGCGAGGCCGGCTGCGGCGGGGAGGAGTCCCAATGCCGCACGACGCCCTCCGACGAACGGTCGGCTGCGGCGTACGACGCACGTCGCCTGCCGATCGCCGCTGCCGGGGACGGGGAGGAGAGCAGAGCACCGCGCCGGAGCTGAGCACGGGGGGGTGGGATTCGGGGGAGAGTTAGGGTTCTGGACATATACCCCTTGGGCTGGGCTTGGCTGGGCTGGCCAGCGGGACATTTATCTGCGACGGCCCGAAAGGATGGCCATCAATAGTTAAGTTGATGATAGCATTTCCTCTAAAAAAACTCAAAAAAAAATAAGTTGATAGCCCTCTAGAAGGTAGGTATGTTTAAGGCTCGTTTTAGCATAAAAAATGTATAAGGCTCATATAATTCGAAGTATCGACTCAACAAAATCAGAGAAATATATAGTGTTTTTATATGATATGGAACATTAGGAATTTTTTCCAACATAGTTAGTTTGATTTGTAGGATTGGAATCACGAGGAAAAGCTCTATCCATCCAAACCTCTTCATGCATTTTATTTGTTTTTCAAACACTCATTGATCCAAATTTCTATTATTTTTAATTTTATAGGATTTAAGAGGCCATATCTCTCCAATCCGACATTTTCCATGTTCCCGTGTTTTGAAACTTCTACAAATGAAAGAGACCTTAACCCCTAGACTATTAGGTTTGGGACACCTCTTACCCTAACATTTATTATGGTGTTATTAGAATATAGCCTTAACAACAAGGTTACTCTCCTAATACTGGCTTGTTAGCCACTTTGGATGATGTTGCTCCAGTTTAATTTATTCTCCACCAACTGAACACGGCACGTTGTTCCCTTTGCAGGATGCATCTCTCATGTTTTAGCCCCGGTGCTTCCTCTCGAACCAGGCTAGTGGCGTAGACGATATGCGGGCTATGGGACCGCGACCCGTGTCGTGATGTCGTGTCTTCTTTGATGACCATAGTACATTTGACATTGTTTAGCATTGTATCGATTTGATCCCTAGCTCGGCCATTGAACCAGGAATCATGGCGGACCATGGAGAAGTCTAGGCAACGCTCGGGGCAATTTAGTCTTGGTCATGTGGTTAATCACCCACTATATATACCTCTCATGCCTGATTTCACCTGAAACACGATTTCAAACAAAAATGTAGATATCACTCACAGTGTTTTGTGAATATTTATAGGAAAAGTTTAATTAAACATTGCCCTTATTGGTCCACTTTATTTTCAAGTCGTTCCTCTGGCCCATGCGATAGACATGGGCACACTGGTGATTTGTACTACAAGCATAGGCATGCGCTGGCGCCTCTGCCTCTGCCTCTGCCTCTGCCTCGCTGCTTGTCATAGTCCGTATTTGTAGTGTTAAGTAGTTGTCGTGTATGTCTAGTTGTGAGCATGTGTCCGACGTAGAAGTTGGTGGCCAACCAAAGCGAACCATGTTCGAGACTCTGTGAGGGACAAATTGCATGGTTAACCCTAAAAAATGCATGTTCCCCATCGACACCACACCACACCCCCCCCTAAAACTACTAAGTACAAGGTAGCACTAAGCACCTCCCATCTCGACTTCTGCCAGCATCATTGACGAAGAATATCTAGGATTGGCCTATGGCCAAACTTCCCCTAGCGACTCTCAACGGTGGCTCGAAGGAGATAAGAGGGAGATACTAGGAGAGAAAATGTGGCTTAACTCATTGTTACTGTTTTTTTAAAACGATGAGGTTCATGAAGGACCGAGAAAATGTACTTTATTGAAAAAGATAATTCTTACGAGGACCCTAAGAAAATATGAAATTACACAATAGTCATTTCTGCTTTTGCCCGGAATCGGGCCCATAACTAAACAAACCGAGGCTCTGTTGGAAATATGCCCTAGAGGCAATAATAAAAGGATTATTATTATATTTCCTTGTTCATGATAATTGTCTTTTATTCATGCTATAATTGTATTATCCGGAAATCATAATGCACGTGTGAATACATGGACCACAATATGTCCTGAGCCTCTAGTTGACTAGCTCGTTGATCAACAGATAGTCATGGTTTCCTGACTATGGACATTGGATGTCATTGATAACGGGATCACATCATTAGGAGAATGATGTGATGGACAAGTGCAGTTCGTTTGCTAGAGCTTTTCCAATATCAAGTATCTTTTCCTTAGACCATGAGATCGTGTAACTCCCGGATACCGTAGGAGTGCTTTGGGTGTACCAAACGTCACAACGTAACTGGGTGACTATAAAGCACTAGTAGAAAAAGGACCTAATATGAGACACATTAGTGCCGGTTTGGTTTTGAGCCGGCACTAATGTGTCCAATAGTACCGGTTCCAACGACTAGCCGGCCGTTCTCATTAGTACCGGTTCGTGGCGAACCTATAGTACCGGTTCGTGCCACGAACCGGTACTAAAGAGGGTGGTGGCAGGGTGTTGTCAGTCTGGGGCCCGTCCAGCACCTTTAGTACCGATTCGTGGCACGAACTGGTACTAAAGGTCGACGTACATAAACCCATCGTCCCCCCGAGCCACTTTGTTCTTCCCCTTTCCCCTCACTCCTCTGTTCTTCCCCCTCTCTCCTCGAGCTCCTCACAAATTTTGCCCGAAATTTGTCAAGATTTGAAGGCCTCCATACATTCAAATGATCACAAAGATTAGCAACTTTGTCCTTTCAACTCTCATTGCTAGATTAGCTCTTGCAATGCTTTGTATAGTGATTAATTTGGGAGGAATAATTATATTTGCTAGTATTTGATTTATATGCAATTTGAGCACAAAAAAAACACTTAGTTTGCATATGTAGGTGTGGTTTACTTAGTGCCTTCTAAATCTCCGTCGTAACCACCGTCGATCGCCCGCACCGTCCCGTCACCGGCACCACCTTCTGATGAGGCTCTTGTTCGTGAATGTTTTACATTACCAAATTGATGTTTATGTGATTTGGATATATAGTTACTCGTATAATTATCTTACCCGTACGTTGTTTGTTATACATAGTGCCATGGTTTTGATATCCGTCCCCGTCGGCCCTCATCCTTGTTATGATTCGGATGTGGTATATTCTCTTTTAAAACTAGTTGTTGCATTTCGTGTTTATGACAAATTATGCTCATCAAGTTGACATAGATATTTTTATCTAGGAGGTATGTGAACCGGAAATTCTAACCGACCCTATTGTCGAGAGGTTAAATTTAGTTGAAAGAGAAAACGAGTATTTGAAAGAAAAATTGAAAAGAATTGAGGGGGAGAAGATGGAATTAGAGTTGCATGTTGCCGATGTCGTCGATGATCACAAGATCAAGATGGAGAAAATGAGGTTGAAGATTAGAAAGATTAGAAAATATGCCATTGATAGTGTGGCTTGGTATCATTATGCTGTTGGATCAATTGTTACCTTAATTGCGATCTTCATCGCATTTGTTGTTGCATTTAAATTCTTTAGTTAGAGAGTTATTTGTATGTTGCATTTATTAAGTGTTGTATATGAACTTTATGTATGAACTTTATGTATGAACTTGTATTAATTTGGTCTATTCGGTGTTGTGTAATGAAGATGAGCCGACAATGGATATATGATGACAGATGCTCTCCCGAGTTCATTAATGGCGTGCATACTTTTCTGCTTGCCGCTGAGGCAAACAAGCGGGCGGATGGTTTTATGCCTTGTCCATGTGCTGGCTATAAGAATGGTCACAGTTACTCTACGTCAAGAACCATTTACGTCCACCTATTTGAGTCCGGTTTCATGCCCCACTATAATGTTTGGATCAAGCACGGAGAAATAGGGGTTATGATGGAAGACAATGAAGAAGAAGAGGACGACGACGGCTATCCTGGCCATGGGTTCCCTGAATACGATGATACAACAATGGGGGAAGAAGCTGAGCCGGCAATGCAGAAAGAAGCTGAAGAAGAGGCATCAGATGAGCCCGCTGATGATCTAGGTCGGGCCATTGCCGATGCAAAGAGAAACTGCGCAAGTGATCTGGAGAGGACGAAGTTGCAGCGCATGTTAGAGGATCACAAGAAATTGTTGTACCCGAATTGCGAAGCTGACAAAAAAAAGTTGGGCACCACACTTGAATTGCTGTAATGGAAGGCAGAGAATGGTGTATCTGACAAGGGATTTGAAAAGTTGCTGGTAATGATAAAGAATATGCTTCCAAAGGACAACGAATTGCCCTAGAGTACGTATGAAGCAAAGAAGGATGTCTGCCCTCTAGGGTTAGAGGTGCAAAAGATACATGCATGCCCTAATGACTGCATCCTCTACCGCGGTGAGTACGAGGATTTGAATGCTTGCCCGGTATGCGGTGCATTGCGTTATAAGATCAATCGCGATGACCCTGGTGATGTCGAGGGTGAGCGCCCCAGAAAGAAGATTCCTGCCAAGGTGATGTGCTATGCTCCTATAATACCACGGTTGAAACGTTTGTTCCAAAACAAAGAGCATGCGAAGGCGATGCGGTGGCATGCAGAAGATCGTAAGAAAGACGGAAAATTGAGAGTACCCGCTGACGGTTCACAGTGGAGAAAAATCGAGAGAAAGTACTGGGAGGAGTTTGCAGGTGACCCAAGGAACGTATGGTTTGGTCTAAGCGCAGATGGCATTAATCCTTTTGGGAAGCAGAGCAGCAACCATAGCACGTGGCCTGTGACTCTATGTTTGTATAACCTTCCTCCTTGGTTGTGCATGAAGCGGAAGTTCATTATGATGCCAGTGCTCATCCAAGGCCCTAAGCAACCCAACAATGACATTGATGTGTACCTAAGGCCATTAGTTGAAGAACTCTTACAACTGTGGAATGGAACATGTGTACGTGCGTGGGATGAGCACATGGGGGAAGAATTTGACCTAAAGGCATTGTTGTTCGTGACCATCAATGATTGGCCTGCTCTCAGTAACCTTTCAGGACAGACAAACAAGGGATACCGCGGATGCACGCACTGTTTGGATGATATCGACAGTATATATTTGAATAATTGTAAGAAGAATGTGTACCTGGGACATAGTCGATTTCTTTCGTGCAGGCATCCCATAAGAAAGAAAGGCAAGCATTTCAAAGGTGAAGCGGATCACCAGACGAAGCCTCGCCACCGTACTGGTGCTGATGTACATGATATGGTCAAGGATTTGAAGGTAATCTTTGGAAAGGGTCATGGCGGACAACCTGTTCCGAAGGACGCTGACAGACGCGCACCCATGTGGAAGAAGAAATCTATATTTTGGGACCTGCCATATTGGAAAGACCTAGAGGTCCGCTCCGCAATCGACGTGATGCACGTGACGAAGAATCTTTGCGTGACTCTGCTTGACTTTTTGGGCGTGTATGGGAAGACAAAAGATACACCAGAGGCACGGGAGGACCAGCAACGTATGCACGGAAAAGACGACATACATCAGGGTCAGGCCAGCTACGCTCTTACCAAAGAAGAGAAGGAAATCTTCTTCGAATGCCTGCTCAGCATGAAGGTACCGTCTGGCTTCTCGTTGAATATAAAAGGAATAATAAATATGGCAGAGAAAAAGTTCCAGAACCTAAAGTCTCATGACTGCCACGTGATTATGACGCAACTCCTTCCGGTTGCATTGAGGGGGCTTCTACCGGAAAACGTTCGATTGGCCATTGTGAAGCTATGTGCATTCCTCAATGCAATCTCTCAGAAGGTAATCGATCCAGATATCATACCAAGGTTACAGAATAATTTGATGCAACGTCTTGTCAGTTTCGAGTTGGTGTTCCCACCATCCTTCTTCAACATCATGACGCACGTCCTAGTTCACCTTTGCGAAGAGATTAACGTTTTGGGTCCTGTATTTCTACACAATATGTTCCCCTTTGAAAGGTTCATGGGAGTCTTGAAGAAATATGTTCATAACCGTGCTACGCCAGAAGAAAGCATCTCGAAGGGCCATGAAAATGAGGAGGTCATTGAGTTTTGTATTGACTTTATTCCTGACCTTAAACCGATTGGTGTTCCTGAATCGCGGCATAAGGGCAGACTGGAAGGAAAAGGCACGCTAGGAGGGCATCAAATAATATGTATGGACGGGCATTCTCTCACTGAAGCACACTACACAGTTCTACAGAATTCCGCCTTGGTGGCTCCGTATATGGAGGAACACAAGAATTTTCTATAGTCCAAACACCCGGAAAAGTCTGACGACTGGATTACACGCGAACAAACGAGGACTTTCGCCGGTTGGTTGCAGAAACGTGCCCTGAATGATGGCGATATTCAAAATGACCTATACTCGCTGTCCCAGTTACCATCTTCGAATATAATGACTTTCAAAGGGTACCAGATAAATGGGAATACATTTTACACGATCGCCCAAGATAAGAAGAGCATCAACCAAAACAGTGGTGTCCGCTTTGATGCAACAACCAACACGGGAAAGGAAACATATTATGGTTACATAGAGGACATATGGGAACTTAACTATGGATCAGGTGATTTGAAGGTCCCTTTGTTTCGGTGCAAATGGGTCAATATGACACGAGGCGGGGTGACGGAAGACCCGCAGTACGGAATGACAACAGTGGATCTCAACAATCTTGCGTATGCAGACGAACCATTCGTCCTAGCCAATGATGTGGCGCAGGTTTTTTATGTGAAAGACATGTCTACCAGGCCGAGAAAAAGAAAAGATAAGGAAGCGAATGGATCATACGACGAGCCAAAGCGCCACATAGTTCTTTCAGGAAAAAGAAACATCGTGGGAGTGGATGACAAGACAGACATGTCAGAAGATTATGAAAAGTTTGATGAAATTGCTCCATTCACAGTGAATATTGACCCGAGCATCCAGTTAAATGATGAAGATTTTCCCTGGCTACGGCGCAAAGGGACACATGAGAAGAAAAAGTTTCACTCCCAAATATCTGGGATGTGATCGGCTTCACTATCATCACTTTCTTCTGTGTTTCACACCCAGGAGGGAATGTCTGTAATAGTTAGGGTAGTTAATTATGTGTTATGGCATTTGAAACGCGAAGAAATTTTATGTGCAAACAAATTCTTTTTCATGCATTTACTGATTTTTTTTCTAGCTAAATGACCCTGAAATTGAAAAACATTTGAAATGAACTCAGAAAAGGTTGAAAGTTGGCATGGTATCATAATTTCATACAAATAGCATGTGCAAAAAAGTAGAAAGGGTTACGGCAAAAACTAGATACACTTCGTGTACAAAATGGATAATCTTTTTCGAAAACTGAAATGTTACAAAGGCATTTCATTTTTTAAATAACCTAAGCATTACCAAATTGAATATAATGATAAAACACACTAATATTAAATATAAGAAAAAAGAATCACTGAAAAATCTTTTTCCAAAGTTAAGTTATTCACAAACTACTGATTCACACAAATTTCAAATAATTCAAAATTTAAACTATTCAAATTTGAAAACTACCGGCACTAACAGATCAAAGTTTGTAAATTTTATTACCTAAAGCAAAAATATTCACAAAGAAACTCTAAATACAGCAAAAAACAACTCAAAAATAAATAAAATAAATAAAAAAGCAAAAAAATTAAGAAAATAAAAAAAGCCCGCCTACTGGGCCAAAGCGGCCTGCATACGACTAGAAACTCAACCTTTTGTTGGGCCAGGATGCAGGCCCGCAAAGGCCCAGTAGGCCCACATGACAGCAATGAATTGGTAGGCCCAGTAGGCCTGCCTAGGAGAGGAGCTCGAGAGAGCTACCGCACTCGGGCTTATAAACCAGTGCGGTAGCCTCTCGGCTAGCGAGGTGGGACTAAACTTGTCGTACCGCACTGTGCCAGCGCACCCCCTTTAGTACCGGGTGGTGTCACCAACCGGTACTAAAGGGTGGGCCTTTAGTACCGGTTGGAGCCACCACCCGGTACTAAAGGGGGTGCACTTCCCGCCGCTTGGCCTGGCCAAAACAGACCTTTAGTATCGGTTGGTGGCTCCAACCGATACTAAAGGTCCATTGTATATATACAACACTTGAAAAAAATTCAGTTTTCCTATGTTCTCCCCTCTGTTTCTCCCTCCGTTGCGCCGCCCTGCCCCGATCGTCGCCGCCCCCGCCCCTCGTCGCCTACCCCGGCCGTCCCCGCCCCTCGTCGCCACCCCCGTCGACGTCGCCGCCCCGGCCGTCCCCGTCCCCGTCGTCCCCGTCCCCGCGCCC
>NC_041383.1:24186180-24238732 GCF_002162155.2 Triticum dicoccoides
CGCCCCGTCGTCGCAGCCCCGTCCCGTCGCCGCCCCATCGTCGCCTCGCCGGTGAGCTCGCTACGGCCGCCGCCAATGTCCACACACACACACACACATAGTACTACACACACATACACACACACTACACACACACACACACACTACACACACATTAGTTTGTTTGTTATAAATTTTTCTGTTTTTTAGTTATAGAAATGTTAGAAATTATTCTATTTTTTAGTTATATAAATATTAGAAATGTTAGATTTATAGAAATGTTATAAATGTTTTCTGTTTTTTAGTTATAGAAATATTTATAGAAATGTTAGCAATTTTTCTGTTTTTTAGTTATATAAATATTAGAATTGTTATGGAAATGTTAGTTATATAATCATGAAATTTTAGAATTAGTTTTAGTTAGATGAATTAGATTAATATCAAATTGTTAGAATTTGCATATATATAGAATTTTAGTTATCACAATCCAATTATTTAAAAAATGTTACTTTTTGCGGGCATATAGTATTTGTTCTCGACGATATGCCCGGCCCGCATCCTCGCCGTCGACCCGTTCGCGACAACGTCATGCTTGAGGGGACCCATGTCCGGGACTGGGCTCCGCCGGGCTGGCACTGGGAGGTGCTACCTGGAGGTACGCGCCGCTTGGTGAGGAACCCGACCTCGGGTCCCGTCGTCGACCCTGGTCTTCTTTGGTGGCGTTCGCGTGGGCCACATTCGGTGCATAGGCAGCCGGCCCCGCCGGAGGTGGTGCGTCGCCATGTCAGAGAGGAAGATGAGCACGTCCATCGCTACATGGCTGCTATGGACGACGTCAGGTTCTCCACTACTTGGCGGGTTCTTTGGGCAGATGATCGGAGATATGATCCTGTGATGGTTCCTTCTCTTTGGGTGTGCACCGCTCGCGCCCCAGGAACCACAAGTGGCGCCCTAGATTCTTCTGTAGTACTCGATCTTTATTAGGTACCTAGCCAGTGATGTATTCGATATATAGTATTCGAGACGATGTATTCGAGATTATATATATTAAGACGATGATGTATTCAAGATTATATATTCGAGAGGATGTATTCGAGATTCAGATTTTCCTTATTGATTAATTGCATCCATGCATTGTAATTTGAATACTAAATTGTTTTATATTTCTTCTGTATTATTAGTAAAGTAAAAGCTATGGCGGACAATACCGGCAGAGAGAGAGAAGAGGAATTGTTCGACATCATACGCAGCCCTCACAGGCTAGATGATTTGAATGAAGCAGATGACGGCTCCCAATATCTTAACAATACCGGAGAGGGTGATGAAAAGATATTCGATCTCGACGACCGAGCTGATGAAGTCATGAACTATGATTATAATTATGACATAGACAATGTTTGTGATGACACAGACAATGCTGATCTTCAAATAACAAACACTACCGGCGAGGTATATTTATATAAGCATGCATCATGGTGATCATCACATGTTTTTTTATTGAAGATATATTAACGAATCGATCTTTCTTCTTTCAGCCCTCCGGATCGAGCAAATCTGCTTCTACAGACAGCAAGACAAAGCGAGGCCCGGGCAGATTGTTGAAGGATGGTGTAAAGTACCACATCAAATCCATCAAACCTAGTGGCGAACCCCTCACGCCTACGAACATTGCGAACAAGTGGACTCGTCAGTGCGGAGTTCTTGTGAAGGACAAACTCCCGATCTCCATTCAAGAATGGAAAGAGCCAAAGACTAAACGTCCAGGTGTTACTTGGGTCGATGGCAGAGCCAAAGAAGACCTGGTGAAATCTCTGATGGAACATTTCATCCTACCAGATCATTTCACTAAAGCAGATATGGACAAAGTCAAGGCCGCTGCTCTTAAGAAGATGGCAATTGCATTCAACACCCACAAGAAAACTGTATGGGCCAACTACCTCGCTAATGAAAGGAAGACTCCAGATTTCAAGGGAACACTAGAGAAGCAAAGAGAACATTGGGACGATTTCGTGACCTTCAAGGATTCAGAAATATCTAAGGAACGGTCGATGAAAAACAAGGCAAATGCCGCAACAAAGACACAGTTCCATAGGTTGGGTCCAGGTGGCTACGCGGTGGCATTGCCTAAGTGGGATAAGTCTGAGCAAGAGATGGAGGATGCAGGGGTCACTCCGGTTACCCGGCACTGGCCCCCCAGATGCAGAACTTGGTTCTATGCGCATGGGAGGGCGTTGGACCCGAAGACAGGCCTGATTTCGAAGAAGGCAAGTCTAAAAGGAGCCGAACAAAAGATAATTGACGCAATAGAAGAAGCTCGAGTGGGGGTGTTCACGCCCAACAGAGAGAACGACGAGCTTACGCGCACCCTGGGAAATCCTGAACACCCGGGAAGAACACGAGGCATGGGTGTTATTCCCTGGTATGAGGGCTTTTCGGACTGGAATGACGACTACAGGTCCCGTGCAAGAAAGAAGATGGAGGAGAAGAAGAGGAAGCTGGAGGAGGAGGAGAGGAAGCAGGACGCAAAACGTCTTCAAGGCCTAGAAGCAAGGCACGCGGACCTGGCACTCAAATTCCAGCAGCAGCAGCAGATCGACTCACTTAGCCAGGAAAGGGGGTCTCAGCAGCGGCAGCAGCAAGCGGATGATCGTCCAGCATTGGATAGCACCGTCCCATCCATGCCGAGAAGCAGCGTTGGTTCTGCTCCGGGCGACACACTGCTGGATACATACCCTGTGGATGACATCATAGAGAACACTAACTATGAGCTACACTCCAAAATGAAGAACATATCCATGAAGGTGGCGGACGGCGTTGCTTTTCCAGTTACCCCCGAAGCAACCTACCATTGCATCCTGATTCCAGAGGGCTATGCTCGTGTCATGGTTGATGAAGTGGTGGACCCATATTCGGGGCTAATGCTTGACATTCCTGGAGGTGAAGACGAGCGCACACTCGGAGAGGCCATACATCGTATCATCCTATGGAGAAAGGATTGCATAATCTTTCGAAGTCCACCGACACCGCGTCGTCTCTTTGAAGTCCGCCACCGAGTCAGCAGACTCCTGCTCCTCCAAGTCCACGAACGCATGAGACGACTCCTCCTCGAAGTCCCCCACCTCCTCCAAGTCCCCGAACGCGTGAGCTGACTCCTCCGGTTTCAAGCCCGGCACAGCGTCATGCCACTTCTCCGGTTGCAAGTCCGGCACCGTGTCAGGCCACACCTCCTACTTCAAGTCCGGCACATCGTCAGGCCACTTCTCCTGGTACAACTCCACGTCAGCCGTCTCCGCCGTCTCAGCAATCGCAGAAGAGACATCCCGCGGCTTTGGTGTGTAGCGGTACGAGTCGAGGTAGTTCAGGAAGTACAGGCGAAGGCAAGCGATATAAATATGGTCCAAGCCTCGCTCCTCTTCCTCAGAGGCCTTACGACATGACTAAGGAGCAAAACACAACCATAGTGCAAGCCCAAGTGGACGCCCATTTTGGACCGAAACCGGCACCGCCGCCAAAGGAGAAAGTGCCTGAGAAAGTAATTGACCACTTCATTCATATGGCTAGAGAACCAGCTCCCAAGCCTGTTGACTCGAACTATGAGCGCCAAATCAGGAAGGCACATCGAGCACGACTACAGAAGGAAGCGAGCTCAAGCTCGAGCCAACAAGCAGCTGGCAAAAAATGCGGGAAAACCGTTCCCCGGTTGGGAGAACAGGCGGCGCAAGCGATCCCCCCGCTTGTTGTGCCAACAACATATGAGAGGAGTAGTACACGCGCCAAATATTATTATGGGCAAACCGTTAGCGTTCCCCAGCATGGCGATGTGGTAATAACAAAGGATCATATAATGCAGGCTCAAATGCTCAATATCTCTGTTGGACAACTCCTCGAAATCGAGTCCATGCCTACGCTTAAAGAATCGGAAATAGCATGGCAATATGTCCGGGGCAAACCTTTGGTCCATCCAGATAAGGTCAAAGACCTCCCAACGAGAATGTATCAATTGCATCAATGGTACATGAACATTACCAAGATTTCCAATCGAGAGTCCCTCATGGTGAATGTCAAGTATGAGCATTATTACCATGAGAAAGCTCTGGCCATTGAGTATCCAGAACTATTTCAGTTATTTAATCAAGACGCACTCGACAAGTCTATCGTCAGTTGCTATTGTCTGTAAGTGATTTCTTTCTGTAATTTAAGTCTCAAGCTAGTTATGTAGTGATAATTTTGATCAATCATTACATGTAATTATCCTCACTATATTTTTTTCTGTGGTATTATATGCAGGATGAAGATGTATGAAATGAAAAAAGCTGGACGCTATGGCGTTGGGTTCATTGACCCAAATATCATTAATCAGGACATATGGGAGATTGAACATTGTAAAGCTGCTGTAGAGGAAAGCATGCTAGAGTTCTTGAAGCGCCTCAATACCTTCGAAGATATACTACTTCCTTACAACTTCCCGTGAGTCACACTGTCTTGTACTACAAATTCTGTTTTTGCTTATTAGCTAGCTAGATGTTAATAATTAAGTGTATATGGTTTACGATAGTTGATTAATTTTATGCACATGCCCGCTTAATTAAGACATGCAAACGTGTGTGTATGCAGTTGGCACTGGGTCTTGATAGACATTGAAGTTGAGGAAGGAAAAGTTGAATTACTGGACTCACTAACTAAAGAAGATAGAGACTACACCACCGTGAAGGGGATAGTCAACAGGTAATTTCAATCATTATTAACTATTAGTTCCTGATATGAACTATTTAATAACCCCTTTATTAATTTTCTTTGCCGGCGGGCAGGGCATGGGCAAAGTTCATCGCGGTGACTCCAGGAGAATGGAAAAAAATTTGTTTTGGCATCGACCCAAGGTAAGTAATTAAGTAGTACTAGCTAGCTACTGTCTCTTTAATTCTTGTTTCAATATCATTAATTAATTATTATGCTTGATTAATCATTATCTGATTCAATTCCATTCTCGTAAAGGCCCTGAGGCAGGCGAAAGGAAATAATCTGTGTGCATACTACATTTGCAAGAACATTCACATGATGACGTGCGAAAGGAGCAGATCTGATAGACAGGACTGGGTACGTTTTTGTCATAACACTATTCACACCATTATCGATATCTAGTCACACAACTAACACACATGCATATTGATCTCCTTCTTAATAGTTCAGAGAGGTGCGGGATAAGCTCCTACCCGAGGAGCGCATACAAGCACTTCAAGAGGAAATAGCCGGATTTTTGCTCGACCAGGTCATAGATCCGAAAGGAGAATACTATTACCCGCTACCTCCCCCATGAACCACTTGTCATTGTGCTCCGAAGGCACCAAGGCAACATGTAGTAGAAATTGTATATGTATATACATGTGTGAATAGTTAATGGTGTTGGCTGTGAGACATTCGATGATATATATATTATATATATATATGCGATTCTACGTACGAGAAAATCTATTTAATATATATGCATAACGTGTCCAATTTGTAGTATCGTGAAATACCAGCAAACAAAAAAGAATTAAATGGAAAACAAAGCCAAATTGAAAACACAAAATTAAAGCAAAAATTAAAAAAACACCCAAACATTTAGTACCGGTTGGTGTTACCAACCGGTACTAATGTTCTACACGCACACGGGCCTGGCTCGTGCCACGTGGTGGCACTTTAGCGCCGGTTCCTGACGAACCGGTACTAAAGGGGGGGCCTTTAGTCCCCACTCTTTAGTGCCGGTTCGCCAACCGGCACTAAACACCGTCATGAACCGGC
This sequence comes from Triticum dicoccoides, assembly GCF_002162155.2. NCBI lineage: Eukaryota > Viridiplantae > Streptophyta > Magnoliopsida > Poales > Poaceae > Triticum > Triticum dicoccoides. The sequence goes on from NC_041383.1 coordinate 24,191,941, forward strand.
ACTAAAGCCCGGTTCTGCACTAGTGAAGGTGCACTACAGGTATCTCCGAAAGTGTCTGTTGGGTTGACACGGATCGAGACTGGGATTTGTCACTCCATATGACAGAGGGGTATCTCTAGGCCCACTCGGTAATGCATCATCATAATGAGCTCAAAGTGACCAAGTGTCTGGTCACGGGATCATGCATTACGGTACGAGTAAATTGACTTGCCGGTAACGAGATTGAACAAGGTATTGGGATACCGACGATCGAATCTCGGGCAAGTAACGTACCGATTGACAAAGGGAATTGTATACGGGGTTGCTTGAATCCTCGACATCGTGGTTCATCCGATGAGATCATCGAGGAGCATGTAGGAGACAACATGGGTATCCAGATCCCGCTGTTGGTTATTGACCGGAGAGCCGTCTCGGTCATGTCTACATGTCTCCCGAACCTGTAGGGTCTACACACTTAAGGTTCGGTGACGCTAGGGTTGTATGAATATGAGCATGCAGCAAACCGAAAGTTGTTCGGAGTCCCGGATGAGATCCCGGACGTCACGAGGAGTTCCAAAATCGTCCGGAGGTAAAGAATTATATATAGGAATTGTTGTTTCGTCCATCGAGAGAGTTTTGGGGGTCACCGGTATTGTACCGGGACCACCGGAAGGGTCCCGGGGGTCCATCGGGTGGGGCCACCTATCCTGGAGGGCCCCGTGGGCTGAAGTAGGGAGGGGACCAGCCCCTGGTGGGCTGGTGCGCAGCCCCCTTGGGCCCCCCTGCGCCTAGGGTTGGAAACCCTAGGGTGGGAGGGGGGGCGCCTCCACTTGTCTTGGGGGGCAAGCCTCCCCCTTGGCCCCTCCCCCTTGGAGATGCCATCTCCTAGGGCCGGAGCCCCCCCCCAGGGGGCCTATATAAAGGGGGGGAAGGGAGGGCAGCCGCACCCTGAAGTCTTGGTGCCTCCCTCTCCCCTGCTACACCTCCTCCTCCCGTAGTCGCTTGGCGAAGCCCTGCCGAAACCCTGCTGCATCCACCACCACGCCGTCGTGCTGCTGGATCTTCATCAACCTCTACTTCCCCCCTTGCTGGATCAAGAAGGAGGAGACGTCACGCTGACCGTACGTGTGTTGAACGCGGAGGTGCCGTCCGTTCGGCGCTAGGATCTCCGGTGATTTGGATCACGACGAGTACGACTCCCTCAACCCCGTTCTCTTGAACGCTTCCACTCGCGATCTACAAGGGTATGTAGATGCACTCCCATCTCTCGTTGCTAGATGAACTCATAGATTGATCTTGGTGAACATAGGAATTTTTTTATTTTATGCAACGTTCCCCAACAGTGGCATCATGAGCTAGGTCTATGCGTAGTTCTCTGTTGCACGAGTAGAACACAATTTGTTGTGGGCGTAGATGTTGTCAACTTTCTTGCCGCTACTAGTCTTATTTTGTTTCAGCGGTATTGTAGGATGAAGCGGCCCGGACCGACCTTACACGTACGCTTACGTGAGACAGGTTGCACCGACTGACATGCACTAGTTGCATAAGGTGGCTAGCGGGTGTCTGTCTCTCCCACTTTAATTGGAGTGGATTCGATGAAAAGGGTCCTTATGAAGGGTAAATAGAAGTTGACAAATCACGTTGTGGCTTTTTCGTAGGTAAGAAAACGTTCTTGCTAGAACCCTATTGCAGCCACGTAAAAGATGCAACAACAATTAGAGGATGTCTAACTTGTTTTTGCAGCAATTGCTTTGTGATGTGATATGGCCAAAAGTTATGATGAATGATGAATGATATATTGTGATGTATGAGATCATGTTCTTGTAATAGGAATCACGACTTGCATGTCGATGAGTATGACAACCGGCAGGAGCCATAGGAGTTGTCTTAATTATTGTATGACCTGCGTGTCAATGATTTAACGCCATGTAATTACTTTACTTTATTGCTAAACCGTTAGCCATAGTAGTAGAAGTAATAGTTGGCGAGCAAATTCATGGAGACACGATGGTGGAGATCATGATGATCGAGATCATGGTGTCATGCCGGTGACGAAGATGATCATGGAGCCCCGAAGATGGTGATCAAAAGAGCTATATGATATTGGCCATATCATGTCACTACTATATAATTGCATGTGATGTTTATTATGCTTATGCATCTTGTTTACTTAGAATGACGGTAGTAAATAAGATGATCCCCTATAACAATTTCAAGAAAGTGTTCTCCCTAACTGTGCGCCGTTGATAAAGTTCGTCGTTTCGAAGCACCACGTGATGATCGGGTGTGATAGATTCCTACGTTCACATACAACGGGTGTAAGACAGTTTTACACATGCAAAACACTTAGGTTAACTTGACGAGCCTAGCATGTACAGACATGGCCTCGGAACACAGAGACCTAAAGGTCGAATATGAGTCGTATGGAAGATACGATCAACATGCACATGTTCACCGATGATGACTAGTCCGTCTCACGTGATGATCGGACACGGCCTAGTCGACTCGGATCATGTAACACTTAGATGACTAGAGGGATGTCAAATCTGAGTGGGAGTTCATTAAATAATTTGATTAGATGAACTTAATTATCATGAACTTAGTCTAAAACTCTTTGCAAAATATGTCTTGTAGATCAAATGGCCAACGCTCGTGTCAACATGAACTTCAACGCGTTCCTAGAGAAAACCAAGCTGAAAGATGATGGCAGCAACTATACGGACTAGGTCCGGAACCTGAGGGTCATCCTCATAGCTGCCAAGAAAGCATATGTCCTAGAAGGACCGCTAGGTGAAGCACCCATCCCAGAGAACCAAGACGTTATGAATGCTTGGCAGTCACGTGCTAATGATTACTCCCTCGTTCAGTACGGCATGCTTTACAGCTTAGAACTGGGGCTCCAAAAGCGTTTTGAGCAACACGGAGCATATGAGATGTTCGAGGAGCTGAAAATGGTTTTCCAAGCTCATGCCCGGGTCGAGAGATATGAAGTCTCCGACAAGTTCTATAGTTGTAAGATGGAGGAAAATAGTTCTGTCAGTGAGCACATACTCAAAATGTCTGGGTTGCACAACCGCCTGTCCCAGCTGGACATCAACCTTCCGGATGAGGCGGTCATTGACAGAATCCTTCAGTCGCTCCCATCGAGCTACAAGAGCTTTGTGATGAACTACAATATGCAGGGGATGGTGAAAACTATTCGTGAAGTATTTTCAATGCTGAAGTCAGCAGAGGTAGAAATCAAGAAAGAACATCAAGTGTTGATGGTCAATAAAACCACCAAGTTCAAGAAGGGCAAGGGTAAGAAGAACTTCAAGAAGGACGGCAAAGATGTTGCCGCGCCCGGTAAGCCAGTTGCCGGGAAGAAGTCAAGGAATGGACCCAAGCCTGAGACTGAATGCTTTTATTGCAAAGGGAAGGGTCACTGGAAGCGGAACTGCCCCAAATACTTAGCGGACAAGAAGGCCGGCAACACTAAAGGTATATGTGATATACATGTAATTGATGTGTACCTTACCAGTACCCGTAGTAACTCCTGGGTATTTGATACCGGTGTCGTTGCTCATATTTGTAACTCACAGCAGGAGCTGCGGAATAAGCAGAGACTGGCGAAGGACGAGGTGACGATGCGCGTCGGGAATGGTTCCAAGGTCGATGTGATCGCCGTCGGCACGCTACCTCTACATTTACCCACGGGATTAGTTTTAAACCTCAATAATTGTTATTTAGTGCCAAGTTTGAGCATGAACATTGTATCTGAATCTCGTTTAATGCGAGATGGTTACTCATTTAAATCCGAGAATAATGGTTGTTCTATTTATATGAGAGATATGTTTTGTGGTCATGCCCCGATGGTCAATGGTTTATTCTTAATGAATCTCGAACGTAATGTTACACATATTCATAGTGTGAATACCAAAAGATGTAAAGTTGATAACGATAGTCCCACATACTTGTGGCACTGCCGCCTTGGTCACATTGGTGTCAAGCGCATGAAGAAGCTCCATGCTGATGGACTTTTAGAGTCTCTCGATTATGAATCATTTGACAGATGCGAACCATGCCTCATGGGCAAAATGACCAAGACTCCGTTCTCCGGAACAATGGAGCGAGCAACCAACTTATTGGAAATCATACATATTGATGTGTGTGGTACAATGAGCGTTGAGGCTCGCGGAGGATATCGTTGTGTTCTCACTCTCACTGATGACTTAAGTAGATATGGGTATGTCTACTTGATGAAACACAAGTCTGAGACCTTTGAAAAGTTCAAGGAATTTCAGAATAAAGTAGAGAATCAACGTGACCGAAAGATAAAATTCTTACGATCAGATTGTGGAGGAGAATATTTAAGTCACGAATTTGGTACGCACCTAAGGAAATGTGGAATCGTTTCACAACTCAGGCCGCCTGGAACACCTCAGCGTAACGGTGTGTCCGAACATCGTAATCGCACTCTATTGGATATGGTGCGATCTATGATGTCTCTTACTGATTTACCGCTATCATTTTGGGGATACGCTCTAGAGACAGCTACATTCACTTTAAATAGGGCTCCGTCTAAATCCGTTGAGATGACACCGTATGAATTATGGTTTAGGAAGAAACCTAAGCTGTCGTTTGTAAAAGTTTGGGGATGCGATGCTTATGTCAAGAAACTTCAACCTGAAAAGCTCGAACCCAAGTCGGAAAAATACTTCTTCATAGGATACCTTAAGAAAACCATTGGGTATACCTTCTACCTTAGATCCGAAGGCAAGATTTTTGTTGCCAAGAACGGATCCTTTCTGGAAAAAGAGTTTCTCTCGAAAGGAGTAAGTGGGAGGAAAGTAGAACTCGATGAAGTACTACCTCTTGAACCGAAAAGTAGTGCAGCTCAGGAAAATGTTCCTGTGGTGCCTACACCGACTGGAGAGGAAATTAATGATGATGATCAAGGTACTTCGGATCAAGTTGCTACTGAACTTCGTAGGTCCACAAGGACACGTTCCACACCAGAGTGGTATGGCAACCCTGTCCTGGAAATCATGTTGTTAGACAACGGTGAACCTTCGAACTATGAAGAAGCGATGGCGGGCCCAGATTCCAACAAATGGCTTGAAGCCATGCAATCCGAGATAGAATCCATGTATGAAAACAAAGTATGGACTTTGACAGACTTGCCCGATGATCGGCGAGCGATAGAAAACAAATGGATCTTTAAGAAGAAGACGGACGCGGATGGTAATATTACCATCTATAAAGCTCGACTTGTCACTAAGGGTTATCGAAAAGTTCAAGGGGTTGACTACAATGAGACTTTCTCTCCCGTAGTGAAGCTAAAGTCCGTCCGAATCATGTTAGCAATTGCCGCATACTATGATTATGAGATATGGCAGATGGACATCAAAACGGCATTCCTTAATGGCTATCTTAAGGAAGAAATGTATATGATGCAGCCGGAGGGTTTTGTCGATCCTAAGAATGCTAACAAGGTATGCAAGCTCCAGCGATCCATTTATGGGCTGGTGCAAGCATCTCGGAGTTGGAACATTCGCTTTGATGAGATGATCAAAGCGTTTGGGTTTATGCAGACTTACGGAGAAGCCTGCGTTTACAAGAAAGTGAGTGGGAGCTCTGTAGCATTTCTCATATTATATGTAGATGACATACTTTTGATGGGAAATGATATAGAACTTTTGGACAACATTAAGGCCTACTTGAATAAGTGTTTTTCAATGAAGGACCTTGGAGAAGCTGCTTACATATTAGGCATCAAGATCTATAGGGATAGATCGAGACGCCTCATAGGTCTTTCACAAAGCACATACCTTGATAAGATATTGAAGAAGTTCAAAATGGATCAGTCCAAGAAAGGGTTCCTGCCTGTATTGCAAGGTGTGAGATTGAGCTCGGCTCAATGTCCGACCACGGCAAAAGATAAAGAAGAGATGAGTGTCATCCCCTATGCCTCAGTCATAGGATCTATTATGTATGCCATGCTGTGTACCAGACCTAATATAAACCTTGCCGTAAGTTTGGTAGGAAGGTACCAAAGTAATCCCGGTAAGGAACACTGGACAGCGGTCAAGAATATCCTGAAGTACCTGAAAAGGACAAAGGACATGTTTCTCATTTATGGAGGTGACAAAGATCTCATCGTAAATGGTTACATCGATGCTAGCTTCGACACAGATCTGGATGACTCTAAGTCACAAACCGGATACGTGTATATGTTGAATCGTGGAGCAGTAAGCTGGTGCAGTTGCAAGCAGAGCGTCGTGGCGGGATCTACATGTGAAGCGGAGTACATGGCAGCCTCGGAGGCAGCACATGAAGCAATATGGATGAAGGAGTTCATCACCGACCTAGGAGTCATACCCAATGCGTCGGGGCTAATCACTCTCTTCTGTGACAACACTGGAGCTATTGCCATTGCCAAGGAGCCTAGGTTTCACAAGAAGACCAGGCACATCAAGCGTCGTTCCAACTCCATCCGTGAAAATGTTCAAGATGGAGACATAGATATTTGCAAAGTACATATGGATCTGAATGTCGCAGATCCGTTGACTAAACCTCTTCCGCGAGCAAAACATGATCAACACCAGAACTCTATGGGTGTTCGATTCATCACAATGTAACTAGATTATTGACTCTAGTGCAAGTGGGAGACTGTTGGAAATATGCCCTAGAGGCAATAATAAAAGGATTATTATTATATTTCCTTGTTCATGATAATTGTCTTTTATTCATGCTATAATTGTATTATCCGGAAATCATAATACACGTGTGAATACATAGACCACAATATGTCCCTAGTGAGCCTCTAGTTGACTAGCTCGTTGATCAACAGATAGTCATGGTTTCCTGACTATGGACATTGGATGTCATTGATAACAGGATCACATCATTAGGAGAATGATGTGATGGACAAGACCCAATCCTAAGCATGGCACAAAGATCGTGTAGTTCATTTGCTAGAGCTTTTCCAATGTCAAGTATCTTTTCCTTAGACCATGAGATCGTGTAACTCCCGGATACCGTAGGAGTGCTTTGGGTGTACCAAACGTCACAACGTAACTGGGTGACTATAAAGGTGCACTACAGGTATCTCCGAAAGTGTCTGTTGGGTTGACACGGATCGAGACTGGGATTTGTCACTCCGTATGACGGAGAGGTATCTCTGGGCCCACTCGGTAATGCATCATCATAATGAGCTCAAAGTGACCAAGTGTCTGGTCACGGGATCATGCATTACGGTACGAGTAAAGTGACTTGCCGGTAACGAGATTGAACAAGGTATTGGGATACCGACGATCAAATCTCAGGCAAGTAAAATACCGATTGACAAAGGGAATTGTATACGAGGTTGCTTGAATCATCGACATCGTGGTTCATCCGATGATATCATCGAAGAGCATGTAGGAGCCAACATGGGTATCCAGATCCCGCTGTTGGTTATTGACCGGAGAGCCGTCTCGGTCATGTCTACATGTCTCCCGAACCCATAGGGTCTACACACTTAAGGTTCGGTGACGCTAGGGTTGTATGAATATGAGTATGCAGCAAACCAAAAGTTGTTCGGAGTCCCGGATGAGATCCCGGACGTCACGAGGAGTTCCGGAATGGTCTGGAGGTAAAGAATTATATATAGGAAGTGTTGTTTCGGCCATCGGGAGAGTTTCGGGGGTCACCGGTATTGTACCGGGACCACCGGAAGGGTCCCCGGGGTCCATCGGGTGGGGCCACCTATCCCGGAGGGCCCCGTGGGCTGAAGTGGGGAGGGGACCAGCCCCTGGTGGGCTAGTGCGCCCCCCTTGGGCCCCCCTTGCGCCTAGGGTTGGAAACCCGTGGGGGGGGGGGGGCGCCTCCACTTGCCTTGGGGGGCAAGCCTCCCCCTTGGTCGCTGCCCCCCCCTTGGAGATGCCATCTCCTAGGGCCGGCACCCCCCAGGGGGCCTATATAAAGGGGGGGAGGGAGGGCAGCCGCACCCTGAAGTCTTGGCGCCTCCCTCTCCCCTGCTACACCTCCTCCCCCCGTAGTCGCTTGGCGAAGCCCTGCCGGAACCTTGCTGCATCCACCACCACGTCGTCGTGCTGTTGGATCTTCATCAACCTCTCCTTACCCCCTTGCTGGATCAAGAAGGAGGAGACGTCACGCTGACCGTACGTGTGTTGAACGCGGAGGTGCCGTCCGTTCGGCGCTAGGATCTCCGGTGATTTGGATCACGACGAGTACGACTCCCTCAACCCCGTTCTCTTGAATGCTTCCACTCGCGATCTACAAGGGTATGTAGATGCACCCCCCTCTCTCGTTGCTAGATGAACTCATAGATTGATCTTGGTGAACGTAGGAAATTCTTTATTTTATGCAACGTTCCCCAACAAGCTCAACTCCACATAGAAAAAAAAACACCAGTAAGAAGGCAAATCATGTCGTCTTTTTTATGGAATGCCATCATGGAAATTTTAATTGATATTAGGGTTACTCATCATCTGCTAACAGCCCAATGATAAAGTCTGTGGGGGGTCCTCATGTCAAACAACAAATTTCATCCATCCTCATTACAAGCAAGAGTGTGGCCACTCTATTGCTTTCCAATAGGATTGTGCAATAAATGACATCGGTGAAACTTCTAGCAAGAAAAGAACACTTCATAAATAGATGTCGTCAGACCAATGGGATTGCCACCATCTTGCATCTGTGTTGAGCACCTCATGCATTTGATGTTCATTATCAGTCTTGTGCACCCATGCCGTCATGCTAGAATGAGGCCATATCGGAGAGCTCTTGCCTTGGTTGTGAGGGAGTCAGTGACGTGATCCAATCGATGGTTTCTCCCAGTCAAGAAGGTGCCATGATCATTAAGACTACACATGTAGATCTCAAGCTCTTGACGACAGAGAAAGCAACATCCACATTTAATTTGACATGTCCTTCACATGGTTTCTCCCCGCCGTGTCTTAATACACATGCAATTTTATCTCGCCCGAAAGTAGTTGCTAGGTATAGCAACAACGGCTTGTGTATGCACAATCAACATGTTCAAATGTTCTCCCCTTGCCGTTTGTTGCCTCTCACACAACACATACTAACACATTGTCGCAATCATCTCATTTAGGGGGAACATCAAGCGGTAGGCCTCCTGTCCATAGCTTTACACCATAAGCTTTACACAATACTAGATCTTTGACGGCGCGCGTTGCCGCGCCCGTCCATTTTGACGATAGAATGGTAGGAATGATCATAAATGTATGGAGCAAGAAGCTGTTGTTTCACATATGTTTTTCTTGTTCTTTTGAAATGAGAGGTATTTGAACCAGTAGTAAATAGAAACCCAAAAGGGAAAAATACATTTTTCTCACAATGGCGAAAAATTGGAAAAATGCTCATGGTATAGCAACCGTGACACAATTTTCTGCTCACTGACAACTAAAACAGAAGTTCCTGGAGATTACGAGGCCCATTGAAAACTAAAATAGTAGTTCCCAGATATTGATATTACCGTGCCCATTGACAACTAAAGTAGTACTTATTTCCCAAATGTCAGCGACTTCAGTCCTGAAGACTGTTGTTCGAAAAAGCCTTCCTTGCAGGGGTAGCAACCTTGACACCCTTTTCTGCTTTTAGTTTATCCCCAGTGCCCAACCAACAGAAGGTGGGCTTTGTTGTGTCTGAATGAAAAGATTTAAGAACAAATTCAAAAACATCTCTGATTATTTATAAGTGGAATGGGTTTATTAGTTAGTTTAAAGCCTACCTTCTAAATGTGCTTTAATGAAGAAAACATGCATGCTGGCAAAGCATATAATCTCAGGGCATAGGTGTAACACAAATTCAGGAAATCATGTTAGCTTTTGCTTTGAGTAGCATTGGTACTGATAAAGCTCCAGGATTACATACAAAAAAAAGAACAAGTACTCCCCAAGACCCCAAGGGCTGCTCAACTTGCGTATTACATTGCCCGATGATTATGGCATGGTAGTTTATATTTACAACCTTGGAAGGCAACACCTGGATAACCATAATATAATCTCAGGAATAAAAACTGAAGCTCACTATGATCTGTAAGAAAGCGGAGTCACTATCTATTCCGCAATATGTGCATTACAATTTCATAAATAAACCGATAGATACAATAAGTAAAGGAAACACAAGGATGAGCAATCTAAATTTACCTGGCTGAAAATCATCACATTGTTTCTGCATTACACATAAAGCGAGTTAGTGTTTAATGAAATAGACATGGTATTTTCACCTATGTAATTCATTTACTTTGGTACTCATACCTGAAAATGGACCACATGATTTAGAGAAAGATAATCTTCCGGATGGTGTCATTGGTGATATATAGGGCAACATAAACTTAAGATGTTGATACGTATATTGTGCAGTATAATTTGCTGATTCCAGCATATATAGTCACCGGTTTGCTTTTTACTGTCAGAAAAATAGACATTGGTTTCTTTTAGTTGCTTAATCTACAAAACAGGGGAACAAAAATAAAGGAAAGTAGCAAAGGGTGAGAACAAGAAGGAAGTGAAAATACTACCTACACGTCAAGTGAAATATTAAGAAAAGTTTGCATTGCTAGTTAAGGAATGCAACATCACGTACTTGCATTGGAATTATGTTTTTGCTCATAAATTGGAATTGCATTTTTCAGTTGGTACCTTAGGTCCTTAGCACCACTCTGAAATTGAAGAGATGGTACACAAAGAAAGTTAATACTGAATGAATTGTTAAGTTAGAATTTTTGAATTAATAAACTACCTGATTGAGTTCCGACTTATACCATCAATATATTGCATCCGTAATAACTTTGTGACCTGTCAAGTAGATGATTCAAAAGTTTTCTCCTTGCTCACATAGGCAACCTTCGCTGGAAGCATATAACCAGAAATACAAATCAATTTCATCACATATTAGTTCATCCACATGCAAACCAAGGGAAGGGAACTCACTGGCATGGTCTATGTTTGTGGGAGATGTGCCCTAGCGACACAATGTGATACACCATGACAAGACATTTCTGGAGTAAGAAACAATTTAATTCATGCATGATCAGACAAATGGAAAAATAAACAAACACATAACATTTCCACAACTCAGAAAATTATGATCGAGGAAAACCTCTATTGATGTACATTTAATTATGAGAAAAGGTCTAAAATCAACAAACATATTCTTTTTTTTTACTCTGGCACTCAACATATTCAGTGGTGGCAGATCTAAGTAAATCCCATTTGAATAATTCACAAGTTTAGTTCAGTAGCACTCAAAATATTCAGTAGCAGTGAACATACTCAGTTTAATAGAAGCCCAGCCGAGCCATGCGTCCAATCCACCGGGCAGCCGGTCTGCTGATCTTCCCAGCCCTTTGCCTCGAGCGGGAGCACCGGCGTCCCCAAATCCTCTTCTTCCGTAGCCCATGCCATCTCCCTCCGTCCACCCACCAGCACAGCGGCGTCCAGGACGTCACCCGTCGCCGGTGCTGCGAGGTGGTGTCCAGGGCCGTCGCGCATCTCCAGCGAGCACTCCCCCGAGTGCGGCGCCCAGACCCAGTGGCGCGCAGTGGCCGCCGGATCGAGCGCGGGAACCCCGACCCGAGCGCACTGACGACGACACTGTAGCCCCCGTTCTACCCCCTGCGCGGTGACCCCTCCCCCGAGTGGGGCGACCTCGACCCAGACGCGGCGGTGGCTGGGTCCAGCACGATAGCGGCAACATCCTTTCCTCCCTCTTTCCCCGGTAGAAAAAGGGGCATACCTCGACTTGGGATGGGGTGGGGTGGCACGACGTTGACCTCGCGACGGTGTCTTCCTCGTTTCCACGACGATCGAGTTGGCGGTAGTGGCGTTGGCGGCGGGCACGCCTAGCGATTTTGCAGGACGCGAGATCGTGGGCGTGACGAGGTTGAAGAAGGGGAGGAGCGAGCGGGGATGCCAAATGGGCCGGTCCCTTCGATCCAATAGCCCAGTGAACCACAGGCCTTCGATTTTTCTCCCAGAGTAGCTGCTCCTAGGACATCCGACCCACTAAGAGAAAGCGTGGGTGGCGGGCAGATCGGATCAATGGCCAGAGACGATCCAAACCAACAATCTAATGGCTGAAATGACAGGTGGCGTGAGAGGGCTGGGAGGGTGCTCAGTTTTAATGTATCCAAATTAGATCCCATAAGCTTTACACCATATTAAAATTCCCAATTAGTGGAATAAGCCGGACATGTCGTGAATATGCCATTCTCTGTGTTGTTCCAAAAGAAAAGTTTGTACAAAGCTAAAACCTGTTTTTACAACAACAAAAAAAATCATGGTTCTTAGGGCTGGAATTCAAGCCGAGACGGCTTGACTCGCTAGAACTCAGTAAGACAACAAGTTAGCTCAGCTTGACTCGTGAACATAACGAGCTCAAACTCAGCTCGACTCGTGTAACTCGCGAGCTAGCTCGCCTAACTCGTTAAACTCATTATAAACGTGAATAGCAAAAGTATATGTATACACATTATTTAAGCAACTAATCCACAAAAAAGTATTAATACACGCATATTCTTCACAAACCACAACGATCAACAATTTACACTAAATAGACATTTGGTGCACTCTACAAATGACAACAATAGTGATACTTATCTCTTGTCCCTTTTTATTTACGAGGTAAATGATTAACTCGTTAGCTCGAGTCGTTGAGCTCGTTTTATTTTATTAATAAGCTTGGATCAAAACCCAGGTCGATTCATTAGTCAACAAGTTCGACTCAAGTCGAGCCGAGTCACAAGCTACTCATTTAGCTAATGAGTTTCTTGTTTTCGTTTCAGCCCCGACTGTGCTAAAAAAAGTGTTCACCTATCACATAAAAAAAGCAAAAACACAGTGTTTGTATAAAAAAAAACTCACATGGACGTCAGCGTCGAGATTGACAGTCCTTGGTGTTGGTCAAGATTTAACTAATTCTTCGGTCGACGGAGAATTAGCAAAACCGAATAAAACATGTGTGAGTTTTTTGCGGCCTTGTCTTAACGAAATGGAATCGGGGTAAAAGGAGTAAATCATTGGTAAAGGTCTTGTCTTAACGAAACAAAATTTCCAGATATTTTTTTTCATGCTTTCTCTTGTGTGCACACGGCCAATTTAGTGGCCGGTGACGTATACACGATACGCTGCTGATGCATGGGCAGCAACCACGAGATATCACCGGCGGCAACACACTGGCGCACACGTTCGATGAAGAAAACCAAACCAGTGAACCAAAAAGGAGGAGGCAACACCGATCACTCCACGGCGCGTCCACGCCATGGCCTCCGCCCAGCCCCTCCGCGCCCTCAACCTCAAGGCGTTCGACGAGACGAGGGCGGGCGTCAAGGGCCTGGTCGACGCGGGCGTCACCGCCGTCCCGTCCATCTTCCACCACCCGCCGGAGTCCCTCGCCCACGGCGCGCCTCGACCTCATCGCTTCACCGTGCCGGTCATCAACCTGTCATCCGTTGTGGAGAGCGCCAAGCGAGCAGAGGTGTTCGCGCAGGTGAGGGCGGCCGCGGAGACGTTCGGCTTCTTCCAGGTGGTGGGCCACGGCGTGCCGGAGGCGGCCACGTCGGCGATGCTGGCGGCGGTGCGGGGCTTCATCGAGGAGCCCGTGGAGGCCAAGGCGCCCTACTACACGCGGGACACCGGCCGGCGCGTCCGGTACCAGAGCAACCTCGACCTGTTCCAGTCGACGGCGGCCAACTGGCGCGACACGCTCTTCATGGAGATGCCGCCGGCGCCCGAGGAGCTCCCGGCGGCGTGCAGGCTCGTCGCGCCGGAGTACGCGCGTCTCGTGCAGCAGCGGCTCGGCCGCACGCTGCTGGGGCTGCTGTCGGAGGCGCTGGGCCGCCGCCCCGGCCACCTGGAGGAGGAGCGCGGGTGCCTGGACGGGGTCAGCCTCGCCTGCCACTACTACCCGGCCTGCCCGGAGCCGCAGCTCACCCTCGGCACCCCGCGGCACACCGACGCCAGCTTCCTCACCGTGCTCCTCCAGGACGCCGTCGGCGGCCTCCAGGTGCTCGTCGACCTCGACGGCGCGGCAGCGTGGGTGGACGTGCCGCCGGTGGCCGGGGCGCTGGTGGTGAACGTCGGCGACTTCCTGCAGCTCATGTCCAACGACAGGTTCAAGAGCGTGGAGCACCGCGTGGTGTCCAACGGCGTGGGGCCACGGGTCTCCGTGGCGTGCTTCTTCCGGACGGACCGCGCCGCCGCACCCACGAGGGTGCTAGCGCCGATCGTCGCCGACGGTGACCAGCCGCAGTACAGGAGCGCGACGGTGGAGGAGGTGGTCCGGCAGTACTACAAGGTCAAGGGCCTCGCCGGCGTCTCTGCACTCCAGCACTTCAGGCTCTGAATCTCATCACTGAATCCCCCAAAAAATGTGAATTCCCTCTGCTATGTCTGCTCTGCACCCTACTCCGGCCATGCCGACTGCATTTTGATAGCAATACAAATCAAAAGTTGAGTGCTTCAAAAGCAATACAAAGCGGCGAAGAACAAATAGAATTTGCTACAAAAGCCGGCTAACGGGGGTATTCCTGCGTATGAGAACATTGTAACGGAGAAGGTCATAGCCGAAATAGGATTCGTTTTGGCTAGAGCGCCCAAATCCGCTATATATTTGACACGGGTTTGCCGTAATGCTGGAACTATGGCGAATGCATCTATCGTCATTGATGCATAAATAAATATACCAATTAGTAGTGATTGAATTCCTTCTATGGTTCCACATGAGAAACCAGTACGAATATAACCTACATGTCCAATCGAACTATGAGCTAGAGGTCTTTTGACTTTCGTTTGGGCCATGGCGGCCAGTGCTCCTAAGATCATAGAAGCAATGCTGCAGAAAAAGAAGATTTGTTGTAATGCACCCCTATAGGAAGCAACAATAGAAACACGTGACATATTTGCAGAAATAGAGATTTTAGGCGCAATAGAAAGGAATGCTGTCACCGGGGTGGGTGAACCCTCATAGATATCAGGTGCCCACATATATAGAGTCAAAAGAGAGATTGAGTCCGAGGGAGAGGGGGGTTTTCTTGGGGCTCGAGAGATTGAATAGATAGGGCCCCACAAGTTGTTAATTCGCCACTGGGGAATTCACACAAAAGGGAAGGACTTATTCTCAATGAAAAAAGTGCTCTCTGAACCGAACGTGAAAGTTGTTTTCCATCAGACGGCTGTTCACGTAACTCCACTCTCGGCTTGGATTATATATCCATGTGGTCCGCTCTCGGCCATTCCACACGCTGCCTAGCAGAGACGTGGTTATCTGAAGTGGATTCTCTCTTTTGTAGTAGATGCCGAACCTGCTGCTCAGTGGGCGGGCGCAGCAGCTACATGGACCCCTTTCTTTATGTTGTTGCCAGCGCTTTCCCGGGCCGAGCCGGAATTCTTTATTAGAACGTCGGCAGGCAAAGCCCGAAGGAAGGCTGCTATCCCCTCGGCCTTCTTCCTTTTCGATGAAAAACAAATCGACATCTCAATCTCCGAAAGCGTTTTCCTTACCCAGCTAATATCCCCCCCTTCGTCGAGCCTTTCCTTTAGTGGTAAGGGATATGCACCTTATCTGAACGTCGGCAGGCATTCCGGAATTCTCCTTTTTTGGCCCCGGGTGAACATAGGCTCAAACATGATTGGAGGGGTCCTAGCTACGCCATGCGTTCAATAAAAAAAAGCAAGCCTCTGGGAAGCTGCAGGGATTACAAAAAGAGGGTGCTTTCCTGTGTTGCACTGAAAAAAGGACAAAGGAGAAGACACTCTTCGACTTTCTTTCTTCCCCCCGCGCCCGCCTAAGCCCGGCCCGCGTTAGAGGGGAAGATTAGCAAAGCGGAAAAAGACAGAGGGAGGGGGAGCTGCATCTTATTCTCTTCGCGAGAACTTCAGGATCGGAGAAGCATTCGGAAGGGGCGAGGCCTTCATTTCGTTGGCAGAAGCAGAAACGATCCAATCCATTCGGGGCTTCGGGGAACACAAAAACGAACTCTGTTTACTTTTTTCATAGATAGATGATATATATAGGAATAATATATACATCCCTTTACTTGAGATGTCTATGTATCTATTTTGGAATCATCTCCCGATTCTCTTTTTTTTCTAATTCGCACTGCTCTTTCTCTCTAAATTGCATCAAAGAAAATAGAGAGAGAGAGAGCAGATGGATCCTATCCCCTATAACGAACACTCATTCCTATCTATTGATAGAAAAGAAAGATCTTCGTCACGGACTTTTTCTTTGTTCATTTTTTTTAGATTGGAGGAATTCCTCATATCCAAGGCAGCTCCCCACAAACACCCCACCCATATGACTATGCCCCCTTTTGAATCGACAGTATAGATTGGGCTTCATAGCTACTTTCATTTTAAAGACGAATATTAGTCAATAGGCAGGCTTCTTTCAGTGGCAAACATATTCATTTTCACCGGGCTCCGCGCACCTTTGGTACTTCTGGAGGGCAAGCTGTTTTATAGTGACTTCTTTCTTAGGGTAGGGCGATGAATACTTCCAATTCCGGAAAGGTCATTGGGTCGCCTTTGGAAGCTAAAGCGAAAGTTGTAGAAAGCCGGGAGAAAAAGCGAAAGCTTGCTCGAAACGGCCTATACCCTAAACCTCGGAAGCGAAGACGCAAAGCGTCACTTTTTTCAAAAGGAAGGAGTTTTTTCTGACTGAATCCATCCATAAAGCCGCCAAGGAAACGAAGTTCGTTCCCTTTCATCAAGTGGGTAAGGTAGGCAAACCACTTAAGCTTTGCCTTAGACTGACGGAACAAAGCTAAGAAGTAGGCTGAATGGAAAAAGGAAAGGGACAAGGGCGGTCGTCGCTTGGCGCGAAGGCTGCTGGTTCGGTACGGTACTAAAGGTCCTCGGACTTCCAGGCGGTTTTTCTTTTGGGCTGCTGTGAACCCTTGGATCTCGCCAATACAGCCTCCTATGGTTTTCGTTACCGAGATATCTTTTCTTTTTTCCTAGGGATTTTTTGGGTAATCAGCTCCCATGTTGCAAACAGTCAAATCTGAACCTTGTCGCTCTTCTTTCCTCGTGGGCAGGAAGCACACCAGCAGCGTGTGTTGCGTGATTCCACTGTGTTTTTTGCACTTGACTGGGTGGACAGTTGATCGGAAGATAACTTCGATTCGCCCGGCCAGCAAGCGGGCGGCGTGCTTATCTTGTGTGACAACACTACAGAGCGAGTAGCTCTTCTAGTCGGGCAGCTGTGTGACAACACTCCTGAGAAAGCGGCGCTTTTGTGTAACATGCTATGGTCTCAACGCCCTTACGAGGTAGTGATGAGTTTCACGCGCTCTAAGCCCGGCCCGCGCGCAGTTAGGAGGATTGGCCGCTATCTGAGCGGTACCACCCACCCTACCCTACTACCTATAGGGGGCCGTCCGTCCTACAGCCGCCCGAAAAGGAACTGCAGTAATCTTGAATAGGAATCCTACAGCGATAAAAAGAATCCCCATAAAAATACCACTAGATCGAGCACCAGTGATTTCGTATCCGGTCAAAATCTTGGCTAATTGATTGAAGTGGGTAGCTCCAGTAGACCCATAGATCATGGAACAAATAGGGTGGGTAGGCCCAACCACCACACTACACGTATAGACGCGAACCCCCCTCCTTACCGTACGTGCGACTCTCACCGCATACGGCTCCCACAAAGACTCCAAAATCCATCCCGAGCTTTTTATTCCACCTCTCCCTCCTCTCCAATCCTCGATCAAACTAGCCTTCCCCAGCAAGAAAACGTATCCGCTTTAGCAACAAAGCGCTCATCCCTTGCTTGTTCTTGAGCGCGCAAGGCGCTCAAGACGGTGATTCTTGCTTAAAAAAGGGCTAAAGCACTCCAGCTTCGAAGCTGGAGTTTGCAACTTCAAAACTACAGGTTAGTGCCCTCCTGCTGGGTGGGCGCTTCCTTCGTCTATCGTATGTCTCGCTTGGCTTCGTCCCGAACCAAGGAGGCATGATGGCGGGCGCGTGCATGTGACGACTGCAGAGACTACAAGCCGACGCCGGAAGCGACTCGCTTCTATTCTCGATTGGATATAGATGGGGAATCTCTATAGATCGTCTTTTTTCGACAACCTCTCTAAAACGCATACGAGAAAATTGCACTTCACGGCACGGCAAAAAAAAGAGCTTCGCTCGGTTGGCCCTCCTAGGCTTCCGCCTACTTTCTCTTCTCTTAAGTCTACAACAAGTGGGAGAGGCAGGATTCGAACCTACGTAGAAAACCTTCAACAGATTTACAGTCTGTCGCTTTTGACCGCTCGGCCACTCTCCCCTTCCCAGGGATACGCCCTCCTCAAACAAAGGGTTCCTGAATAAGAAGGATGGCGGCCTTCCTTCTTAAGTTAAGAAGAGCAGATGGAACTATTAGATTTGCTAGCGTTCCGGGAGAATAAATAAGGTCATTTAGTAAGTTCATAACAATCCATTTATGTAAAGCAAGGGGCAAAGCTTCTACGACAGCTTCCCCCTCATTGCCATCGTCGGCCTTCCCCAGCTCCCCTCCTTCGTCGCTTTTGGCTAAGCATCTTTCGGCGGAGGAAAGGAGGCGACTAGTCGCTTCTGGCGAAGCAGCGAGTTCATGAGCAAGTGAATGAACGAGCAGCGAGTGAAGTGCAACAGTCGTAAGTAAGGCTCGCCATGTTCCTAAAAGGAGTGGCCATCTTTTCTTCCCTTCTATTGACACTGAGCGAGCAGCAAGCATAGGCAATAGTTTCCGTAGGGGTGGGGCGCAAGCAAGCGTTTTCAGGCTCCGCTAGCTAGCGTACTCTTCTGCTATCAATGAAACCGAAAGAAAAAACCAGTGCCCTTTCGTATAGATCGAGACGCAGTACTTTTTCTTTACTTCTTCCATACTAGGAAGAATGGAAGGAAATCCTTCGATAACACTTCTTCCTTATTTGAAGAAATGATATCCGACGCCCGTGGAAACTCTTTCATTTCAAAAAAGTTCTTCTTCTTAAGAAGCAAATAGCATTTCCTATTGATTTGTCCCCTGGACTAGACCTATGTAGATTCGGAATTATCCGTCGCTACGCTGTTCCCAAGGACTAGCAAAATCGAAATAGCGAAATTCTTGGGTCATCTCAATGGGTTCAGAAACCACACGTTTCTCTGGATCATCATAGCGTACTTCCACATATCCACTCAGAGGAAAGTCTTTTCGTAATGGATGACCCTCGAAACCATAATCTGTTGATATACGGCGTAAATCCGGATGATTGATGGAAGAAACACCAGACATATCCCATACTTCTCGCTCCCACCGGCCGGCTGATGGAAATAGACTGACTACCGGAGATATTCGTGTTACTTCGTCTGCACTTGTTTGTACACGAATGCGTGAGTTATACCGAGTACTCAGTAAATTATGGACAACTTCAAATCTTCGTTTTCGAGAGGGATGATCCACTCCGCAAATATCGATCGAAACTTGAACCCTTGTATAGGTATGCCATTTTAGAAAGCACAACAATGGAAATGGGTAGTCAGTATTGGTATAAGATCTATTCCCATGTTCCGATCTTTTCATTTTATGTACCCATTTCTTGGGTAAAATCTCCCAAATATATTGGAAAATGGATTGGTTATCCATAAATGAAAATAAAGAAAGCTTTATTTTGGTTCCGCTTCTTGTTCTAAGCAGAAAGACTTGTCGGAAATCGCCGGTTGGGTTGGTCCGACCAAGAAAGGCATGGGAGTGGAGAGGCAGAAGTGAAAGACTGGCTACCAATAAAGATCCAAAACTGCACACACACTTTTTAGAGTTATGTATCCAGGATCGGCTGCATGCTCTAGTGTTGAATCAGGTATAGAACCCAGGATGCTTGGTTACAATTCCGAATCCGCTAAACCATCGCTCGGGGAAAAGTATTATACAGAGCATTAGTACTTATTCTGATCCTTTCCTTATATTTAGATTCTAGTAGTTTATTTCAGTCGTATTCGTATCCTTACTGCGGTTTCTTAAGGGTAACAAATAAAAGTATGCAGGTTCTATTTTATTGTTCCGAGACATATGATGATAGCATTGAGAATGAGAAATCTTTGCAAAATGCACGTATTATTAAGGAGTTCTGGAACGATTACTACGCTAAGCTGTTGGATATTGACAAAACGAAAAAGACTTCTAATGTTGATATGTATCAGGATGATGTTAGAAAGTTGTTGATTAATGAAAAGAAGAATCAAAATGGTGTGTTTCCCGATACTGAATTAATAGATTTACAGAATCAAATTGCAAATTGCACAATGAAGTTCGATGAGGATAATCTATTTAAAGTAACTCCTAACATAGTAAAGTTCTTGATTAATAAAGATCAGCCTAACGCTAAGCAATATCTAAAGGGTTGCCTACCAAGTAGCTTACCTATGCTTAAGATGTTTGGTATCTATACGCTTGAGGCTATCATGATTCATGTACTAGGCTTGGTATTCAACACTCTTCAGGAATCATCCGCAGTTAAGGCAGCTAGATTTATAGATCAACTTAATTCAACTGTACGAGAACAAGCAAGGTTTCTACAATACAAAGCACCAGGTAGTGGTAAGGTGGAAGCAGTACTCACTAGTAAGGTAGAATCAGTTAAGGATGTTGTTCAGCCCAAAGGTGCTAGCAAAAAAGAGAAAAAGAAAAAAATGCAGTGTCATTATGATATCGGGAAATACTTGCTCCAATTCATGATTGAAAGAAATGTTCTACATATATCAACAGATAGGGGAGTAACAAAAGAAGATCCAGTGCTGGTTCTTAAGAAAGGTCAAGGGTATATAGAGAATTCTTGTTATGTTATGTGCAATTTGAACATAAATCTGCTCCCTATCAAATTCAATCTTCCGATGCTTTGCAAACCCTTGGATTGGCAACCAGCAGAGAGGGGGTCTGATCCTGATACATTATCGGATCTGATAGGAGGTTACTTATGCAAACCCACGGGGGATATCTAGAATCACTTTCGGCTATTAACTTCCCATGACTTAAACCACTTCTATATAAAGTTACATAAAAAAGAATACAAGCAGATGTGTGATATTTTGAATGGGCTTCAGTCTCAAGCGTTTGAAATAAACAAAAGGCTCTTGAGATTTCTGGAAAAGAATCGTCAATGTTTAGTTGAGTGTGGGCTTCTTTTACCAAATGCTCTGGCTCGCGTGAATCCGACAGAAGCCTCAGACATATTGAGGGAGTGCTACTTCAATAACGTCAAAGGTATTAAGAATGCTTGTAGCTATAACATACTGTTAAATAAATTATGAAAATAGGTGCAGCAGGCTAGTTATGAAGATTTTTTAATAAGACTTGCGTCATCATACGAAGGTTATCAATTCTATTTGCCAGCATTCATGGACTTCCGTGGTAGAATCTACCGTTCAGGTGTATTGCATTTTCATGAGCGTGATTTGTCAAAAAGTTTATTACTCTTTTCTGCCGATCATCCTCAACCTCAAGCACAAAACCACCTGTCGGAAAAAAAGAATCTCAGTCAACACTTAGCATGTGCTGCAGCCTTTAAGTATCCAAAGTTCTCGAACTTAGATGATGCCCTTAAATGGTATAACGAACACCAGACTGAAATGTTTACTTCGGACGAAAGTTTCATTCAATTTGCTGCGCAAGCTAGTGATCCAATTTTTTTCATAGCCAAGATCCTTTCTCAGGATGAAGGAGTGAGTAATTATCATCAGGTTCCAGTGACCCAAGATGCGAGTGCGAGTGCATATCAAATTATGAGTTATCTCTTGCTTAACTTAGAAATGGGTAGGAGAACGAATCTTCTTCCATCTTAAGACGGTCAAATCCAAGATGTGTACATGTGCTTGCGGGATGAGCTTAATAAATTGTTTTTTACCAGATTGAATAATGTTAGTAGTAGTAATTAGAAGAAAAAACTCATAGATTCTATGTTAACCAGAAAGTTCGTCAAAGGATTGTTTATGCCATCTCCACAGGGGTCCGTCCGGTTCTTCCTCAAATGGGTTGCCTCAATCTTTATCAAAGTTTTGGTATCTAGCTTATCCAGCTACAGTATAGTATACTCCTTCCTTGCTCGATAGAGCTCTTTGAATCCGCTTCAACTAAATGCGTAAAATAGAGTAATTTCTTCAAAAGCCAGTTTCTTTCGAGAAGGCAGGAGGCCCATAGCGAGTTACAATAGTGCCAGTTCTTGTACGGAAGGCCGTAATTCCGGTAACCTCGACTGCTCTAAGAATGACCCGGGCTAGCCGGGCACATCACATCAAAGTTAGGTCATTTGTCAAAAACATGGCAAATAGCTCAGTTGGTTTGGTAAGGGAGCTATTCTCTCACTTAAACCACTCCCATATTAGGTATTCTATCTCGTCTTAAAGTTCCCCCGCATTACCCATAACTTACCACCTGTATCTCCGGAACTCAAATCGCAAAATGACAATGCTTTCGATAGTCTGTACTAAATTACTTTGTACGAATGCACATCTCGGCCGTCGGGTAGCTGATCACCATTTCAAAGTCTATATCCGTGGTTCAAGAAATGGAATTGCTATTCTAAAGACACTGATTTGTTTACGAAACGCTCTTCATTTTATAGGATCTCCCAGTCGTCAAAAAGGCCGTTCCTTCTTTTTAAAGACCAATCATTTATTTATTTATGAGATAACGGAAGAAATGGCGAGCTATTTAAGAAGCTATTTAAGAAATGTGAATTCTCATTGTTTCGATGATTCTCAATGGAAGATCGGGGCGTTTTTGACCAATTCTTTTGCAAATAAAAAAAAATTCCGTTCAAGAAAGAAGAAGATCAATTTTGGGTTGAACCAACAACCTGATTGTGTGGTTATTCTGAATGCAGATAGAAAGTCTTCGGTCATACTGGAAGCTGATCGATCACAAATACCTATTCCATCCTTAGTTGATTCTACGATCCCATGGGAATCCTATAAAAGAATCACTTATCCCATCCCAGCGAATGATCCTATACAGTTTGTATATCTATTTCGTCATTCGATCATGAAAACAGTGATTCTTGAACAGAATGCGATTAGTAGAGAAGCGCAATCTCTCAGAGTCACTTTGAGTACGGGGAAGTCCGCAGGAGGGATGAGATCCGCCTGCTACTCCACCTCTTCTTCTTCCCCAATAGACGAAGAAGAAAATAGGGCCAAGGCGCTATTGGAGATGCGCAAAACATATCCATCGGGAGATGGCGCTGACGCTGACGCTAACGCTCACAAGGCGGTTTTGCAGGCAATTTCACAAAATAGTTTTTTTTTCGTTGAGCTCATAACCCGGTTTGGGCCGATTGACTCTGAGAGCGATCGAGGGGTCGCGGGCTCACACCTTGCTTTTGCGCATAGGATCGAGGAGATCCTAGAATTTCATGGAAAGAGCAGCGGCTCTCTGAAAGACCTCATTGATCTGAAATTGGATTTGGAAGACGCCTCTAAAAGAGAGGAGATTCTACTTCCATATTTTTCCTCCAAAAAAGAGGCAAAGTCCTAGCGTGATACAAAAAGAAATAATGGGCAAGGGCGGGGAATGATAGGTTCATAGATGTGGAGTAATCAGTTCTTCATTTGAAGAGTTAGTTGGCTGGCCTACCGGCCCGCAGATGTAGAGAGGTTGCCCCCACCATCCTCTTGAACTGCGAAATCAAAGCGATTCCTGTTGATGGAAGAAAGGCTAATTTCGTTTGATCCGACCCGCCTATGCCAGTTCGAGTCTGGCGAGTCGCTATCATCTGTTGCCCTAAC
This sequence comes from Triticum dicoccoides, assembly GCF_002162155.2. Taxonomy (NCBI): domain Eukaryota; kingdom Viridiplantae; phylum Streptophyta; class Magnoliopsida; order Poales; family Poaceae; genus Triticum; species Triticum dicoccoides. Next base: position 24,215,661 of record NC_041383.1, read on the forward strand.
TTTTTCTATTAGCTCATCTTGTCCGTAGTGATATTTTGGAGAAGGAGCAATTACCGGAGTGAGAAAGGTAGAAAGAAGCAATCACGAAAGCTAGTGCTAGTTGTGGCTTTTTGTACTAATCTTGTTTGTTCGGTAGCTCGCATCAGCAGCTTTAAAAGGAATAGAAAACGAGGCTTTTTCCACCACACCAGGGGCGGGCATTACGCTCAAGCAGGGGAAGTCAATTTGACTGCTGCTCGAGAACCTGTTTGAACAAGAAGAAGTAGCATGGCTCCAGCGGGGCAGAGCCAATTGGCTACGACATGGTGACCGAAATACAAATTTTTTCCACCACTTTGCAATTGCAAGAAAAAAGAGGAATCTGATCAAGTACTTGATGAGCGATACTGGAGATCGAATAGAAGGTAATGACTTACTCGATGCACATATTTAGGGCTATTTCTCTCATCTGTTTAATATGCAATTCTCTTTGATAAGGAGGGTTCTCTTGTGTTCCAGGGTTGATTAAGCGTCTGGTGGAACAGGGATACATTGTGTGAGGCCAAATTGCCTGACGAATTGATGAATATGGCTCAATATAGACTGGTCCAGGTATACCGGTCAGTCTTGAGCCACCAGGATAGCCTTCCACATATCATGTTCCTCCCTTGAGTGGTAACTCTTTTCTAACCTTAGAATCCTGAACCAATTTGCTCCAAAGACTCTGTCATTGAAAGGAGTCCATAGGTTGATAAAATAGGTTTTCATGAAAACCACACGTAGATAGAAAAGGTAAGAGTTACACATGCCAGAAGCGAGGAATACCGCTCGGAAGCCCGATTGAACCTGTCCTCATTCACTGCTATCTCCATATATTGGATGCCAAGCTTGAAAGGGTAATGGTCCGAGAGGATGGGGCCGTAGTCTTCTATTACGCACGCTACGCAGACGATATGGTCTTCGGCTTACCGAGAGGGGATAAGTCCACGCGAGTCACCCAGGGTCTCAAAAAGGTCTTAGCTAGAGTCCTTAGGGAGCTCCTACAGGGCTTCACTCCTACTGAAATTTCCAGAAAACAACTAGGGAGGCTACAAATTATCGGCTTGCCCCTGTCTCTGAAAAGTGAAGGTCAGCTCCACGTGGGTATTCCATCCAAACGATGGGAGAAGAGGATGACACTTGTTCGTATTGAAAACCAGAGACGAAGGGAAAGAGGTTTGATTGGAACATGTTCTACAAGAACTCCTGTGTAGAACACGCCCGTATCTATTCTATGGGCTGGCTTCAGGCCAACCCTACTGCTGAAGTAGAAAGCATCATATTCCGGTTTTTCCAACACTTGATCAGGAACCGGGCGCAGAAATTCCTTGAAGAGAAGGGGATGCCTACAACCAATGCCTAAATAAAGGCATATGTCGAAAAGTGCAACTACTAATAGATTCAGTAAAGGAAGGCCCGGAACGGGCTGAGCTACTGCCCGAAATAGAAGAGGACGACTAGAGTAGAGGAGCCTAATTCCAATCCAAACAATTGACGAGGGAGTCTAATTATTTTTCCGTTCTTGATTGTTTCAATTGCACTTTCTTCATTGGAGGGTTGCTTGGAAAGTGCGATAGTTACGGCGCTTGGAGTATACGGATTGAATTCTTCCTTCTTCTATAGGTCTTTCTGGGCGGCGAGGCGGAAAAAAGGTGTAGAGAGGGAGAAGGTACATAAAAAAACGATTTCTAAGGTAGAAAAGAGGCATCCACCAGTCATTGAGAACAGCTAATCCCGGAATTAGCAGGCCGGTATGCGAAGAGAATTCGGTATTGAATCCGCGAGGCCAGGTGAAGAAAAGTCCAATATGGGTGGATTACCTTTTTCTGAAGGATAAGTCTCTGGGACTGACTGAACTGAATGTATAGCGTCAAGATAAGAAGCACGGTAGTCGAAGATGTACCTTGTGGGGTGGGGTACGAGTAGACCAGACCAATGATGAAAAGCATAGATACGAGCATGGCCTCCCTGTCTCAAAAGCAGGCCGCCAAGGGTGCTCGCATGAAGCATTTCTCACTCATAAATAAGTAGTTATCACAAATTTAGAAACATGCTCTGATTTCTCTTATCGAATTTCATTCATATTTTCCAGTATTCGGAGTTGCTTGGGAAAAGGTCTAGTCAGGGTCGGTTCTGTTCGGAGTTTCGGGTTGATCGAAAAAAAAACACCCTAATTAAGACTTTTGTATAGTTTGTGTCAACCTGAGTTTGGTTAAGTGCCCGCCCGCCTAGATAGATACATAAGTGTCAGTTTGAATGAAGTCATGTGTAAACCGTGTCAACAACGAGAAATTGAAGTGTAAATCTGGATGGTTTGAAGTGGAAACCTTAACATACAAAAGTGTCTACCTCATTAGAAAAGCAAGTATCTACCGGCGATATATTCATTCGAGTATCAACCGGCGTCAACCAGTTGTCAAACTCCAAATATTTCGTTCGTAGGGGCATGAAGAAGTTGCTAAACCGGTTGTAAAGTGGCTCTGATAAAAACCATCATTGCTTTATTTTTTACTTTTCATCTAGTAACGTGCATGAATGGATATGGTGGGTAAGATTTGAAAACGTTTGACATCAACCGGGCTCTACTTTGCTTTTACTTTACTTCACTTGCCAGGTCATTGTTGTCGATATTGAGGTGAGGACTCTCTCTTTATTCTCGTTTTATTTATCACTAAATGATCTAACAAACGCATGATTTGATTACTAAATATTAAGTCATTGAACGAATATTCGAGTAAATTCACCTTTTTCTATGAAAGCAAGGATTGGGCTGGGTTGCTTATTCGTCATCACGGAGCAACCCGGTACCTTTTCTTAGGCGAGCGACTGAGACGAGAGCTTTCAATTATGCCGTTTTGGTCAAATCCCAGGGCTCTTTCTGATTTGATTAAATACTTCTATGTTGTATGATAATAGAAAGTCAAGATCTCACTCGCTTTTTCTGCTTTTCTCGACTGTTGCCTTTTTCCACATCGATTGCTATAGGAGTTCCATCCTCAACCTATGTATGCTCAAAGAACTGGATCACGGAACTCTCAGCCCTTCGCCCCAAGGCTACGAAAACGTTTCTACTCCCTTTCCCTTCCCAACGTCATATCTTTCTTCGACAAGAAGGAAAGATCACTCTCTATCTAAATGATAGAACCACCGGCACGGTACCTTTCACATTGGTAAGTCAAATCCTGGTGAAGACATCACGAGCAATGACACGACGACATCATCTCCACTTCGTAGCCCATCGGTCTTCATTCATTGAAGCCAGGGCATTGACTGACTTTCAGCGATCGCTATAAGAAAGACATAAAAAAAGTTCTCCTAAACCTGTTCCTTTCCGTTACTACTACTTGGAATTGGAAGTCTAGGAGCAGGACTAACCTTTTTCTTTCGTTCAAATAAAGTCGAGATGTAGCTTTCTCTATCTCAATAAATTATTCCACCTCCATTCATTGGAGAACAAAGCGTTATCTGATTAGATCCTTGCTTCAAACTCAACCGAATCAAGTTTCAAAAATAGATGTGGAAGAGGCAAAGGGAAGAGCGGGGTTGCCGAATTGTTTCTCAGAGCCGTACGAAACATCTATCTCTATTTACAATACCCCCAAGAAAACTTTGTCGAAAAAGGTTGTCATCGTAATAGGGATTGCACCTCAACATGGCAGCCCTCAATTCTGCCAATTGTGTGTGACTTGTACTCTTCTAGGCTTCCTCTTTGCCTCAAGTGATTAAACTCATCAACTACACCAACCACATTTCTTACCTCAAACCTCTCTACAATCTCTTGAATTCACTCTTGCCAAGATACTTGTCCCCTATTCACTAAGAAACTGTTGTACCAGCTTTCAGCTCTCCCCCTAAGGTGCATAGCCGAAAGTTCTACCTTGTACCAATCCGTAACTTGGTACACCGAAAAGTAATGTTCACACTTTTGTATCCAAGACCTGGCCCCTTCAAATATTGGAAAATAAACTCTAGGAGGTTGATGTATCTGCTGCCCATATTGATATTGATTTTGCGGACTTTGTTCTTGCAGGTATTGGTACGGGTCATGCTGTTGAGTTGGAAGCGGTTGGTTAAGGTAAGTATATATTGGCACTTCTGGTTTCATGGAATTTCCAGCATAGGGCAAAAGTATTGGTTGGGAAAATTGGATATTTGGTATTGAATTGGGTCTTGGTTGTGGTGGTGGAGGTGCAGGATTAGGTCTAATATTATCATGTTTTGAGCTGTGAGGAAGGCCATAGGTGGCTGGAAACAAGTGTTCGTGCCAAGGTTTTGAGGGGGATAGAGAGGGTTATTTTTGTGATTGGGTCTTTTAGTTGCTTTGCTACTAGAGGTCTAGGTGGTCAGGGGTTTAAAGGTCTGGAATAGGTGTGAGTGGTGGTCGTATTCAGTACCAATGGTATGGTAATTGGAGGTTCAGGCGGTTCAGGCCTAGGATAAGAGCTAGAGGCTTGTTGAGGGGTAGCCATGGTTTCAGCTTCACTGGCAACAGCTGGTAGGGACATTTGTTGTGGTGTTCTAGGAAAATGAACCATATTGCCCCTAGTTGTGTTAATCGAGCTCTGCTCTTCTTCAACGCTCCGTGCCTTCAAAAAAGTAGTTTTGTTGCTTGCGCTTTAATTTAGGAGTTTCAACTTAACTAGCATATGTGCATTTGGGTTGTTGGCATATGTCGGCTACATACTGGATGCTTTTCCATCATTGTTCGACTTGCACAGAAACAATGGGTCCCTTCTGGTTTCTTTTTCTCCCTCCAAGTTTGTTCTTCACTGTAATGTGTGTCAACTCAACAAGAGTGAGCACACCCTTCCTGCTGGTCTTCTTCAACCTTTGTCTGTTCCATTACAACCTGGGTCTTCTATTTCAATGGATTTTCTTGAGGCACTCCCCAAGTTTTATGGTTATAGCTCAATACTTGTGGTCGTGGACCGTTTCACTGGCTCATTTCATTCCTCTATCTCACCCTTTTAGCTGTATACCCTATCTTGTATCCAGTAGTAAGTCTACTCTTCTTACCCCCTCTCCTCTACCTTTTGTGGCCCATCTATTAGCTTTTTGACCATCTTTGAGTCATAGCGAGACGGCTCTATCTCTTTTCACAAGTACAGCCGTAAGTACAGTTGCGGGCGTCAACGATCAGCAGTACTGAGCTACGGAAAGTCTATCGAATTATAGCTACGGAAAGTCTATTGAAAGGACCTAATCAAAGGCTACTACAGCTATAACTGACCCGCCTATGGAATCTATTGGCTCGGCTGAACCGACATGAAATGAAAGAGAGGAAGGCGGAAGCTATTGGCAAATAGAGGGGGGATGTTCTCCGTGTCTTTTAGCCCTCACTAGATGACAACTTGCTTACTTTTCACTTCTTCTTAAGCTTGGCAGACTAGTTCCTGACTGACTTGATAGTGCGATGAGCTTACTTGCTCTAGTTCTATCCTCAGGATTTACTTAGCTGAGTACCTAGCACCGAGGATCGATGTAATTTACTTTCAAAAAGATGCTGTTGATGCTAACACGCATATAAATAGATGTTCCCCACTGCTTGCTCCTCTTACCCGAATGGGGTTATATGCCTTAGTGAAACTCAGGGTAAAGTGGCAGAGGTATGACCTCGGGAAGAAAGAAAGATCGGGCAGGGAAAACGGGGTTCGAACCCGTGACTTCTGGCGTGACAGACCAGCACTCTAACCAACTGAGCTATTTCCCCCTTTCGTAACTACTGTCGATTCAACAGTCACCTACCGGTTACCTTTGTAACTATACCAAAGTAGCTGTACAACAGAATGCCCTTCGCCTTTAGTACTTTTCTTATATATATTATGTTATATACTAAATGTGTCAAAGCAATAGAACTTATTGAAAAAAAACAAGCCCATCTTTCTCAAAAAGGAAGAGAGGGTGCGCCCCCCAGAGAGAACCCCATTCTTTCAAGAAAGTTCTAATTAATTATGTAGAAAAAGAAATAAGGAAAATAGGAGTAAGCGAGTAGGGTCAACAAGATTCTAAACGAATACCACAAGTGACGGAACCGACGATGATGAAGAGATAAGGGGCGAAGGATATTTTTTCTATTATTCCAATTCTTATTTATTGATTATCTAATTTATTTAGATCCATATTCATTTGCATTTGCAAATACAAACTCTCTTTCATTTTCTTTTTACTTTTGCGCTAAGGATAAGGGAACTGAGAAAAAAAGAGCTGGCTCGGCTGGTACATCAAGCATATGACATATTGCTTGTTCGGTGTGGTACACATATCTGTCAATGTCAATCAAGTAAGAAAATGCATTCCCACTGTCTGAGGAAAAGGTGAAGAATTGCAATTTATTGAGCTTGTAAGGCCCGTTGAAGTCCCCGAGAAAGGGTATAAATAGGGCTATAAGTAGGCCGTTTGCTATTGCAATAAGGGCTGCTCGCCTTTCCTTTTGACGGCTTGGCTTCCTATCGCTCCTATGTAGTGGTCGGCCTTAAAAGGAGTCTTCCTACCATACCATCATGCATGCCTATGTTATAGTGCGTTAAGCTTCGCCAGAAGCAAGCAAGATGATGAAGCGAAGCTTCGTAGACAAGGCTCGTTCCGTGCTTGACTTACGAGCTCGTGTAGTAAGGCCTCACCCTACTTCAATAAGGGCTTATGCACTCCACTCGTAAACGAGCGTTAGAGATTTTTGAGCGAGCGAGCGAAGCCTTCCTGGAGCTTCCCCCTTCCCTCACCCTAGAATTGCATTTCCGCTTTAGCTTCCCCGGTTTAGTTGGTTTGGAGGATTAATTGATTGGATACCCAATCCGCATAATCTTTCAAAGTCACTGCTTCTACGACGATAGGCATAAAGGCATGATTAGTTCCACGAATCTCACTGCACTGACCATAGTAAACTCCTTCTCGTTGTACCGAGATGGAGGTAAGATTTGAACGACCAGGTACAGCATCACATTTGACACCTGAGGAAGGTACATCCCAACTATGAGGTACATCAGCGGGTGTTACAATCATACGTAGATGAGTTTTGGCTGGTACAACCACTCTATTGTCAACTTCTAATAAACGTGATTGACCCAATTCTGGATCATCTTCTGGAATCGTATAACTGTCAAAAGTGAGTGACTGTTCATCGGAACTGTTATAGTCCGAATACTCATAAGGTTGGGTCGACGCCCGCCTCCCTCCAAACTTGACTTGCAAGTTTCCCTGCAAAAAGCTCTCCATGCCTACTCTTATTTATAAAGAGCACTATTCTTCTTTAGTTAGGTAGTTCTCCCCCCTCTATGAGACCGTAAGACCCCGGTGGAATCGAAGGCCCGCTTACTAATAGGCAAGAGGGGACCCTTTCTCGCCCAGCCCTACCTACATCAGTGAAGCTGGAACCGAGGAAGACAATGTTCAACACACATGAGACAAAATGAAGGTATGGGACGGCCAGTTCACCACGGAAAAGGGATGCTAGTCGGCTTTGGCGAAGTTGTAGGCCCCAATAGATCAGATCTCAAGAGTGATTCCTCACCTATCCTGCAAGGGGCCAAGTCGAAGGCTCGAGTATAGATTCCCTATGCTCATGTGAACGGCCGGCCCGTAGATCTAAAAGGATCCATAAAAAAGACCGGAAAGTATGTCGAAAAAAAACTCGTTCATGAGACCTCGAATTCCCACGTTCCAGCCTGCATTATGCCAGCAGGTCCCACCCCCAATTTCTTGAGTCACCCTTATCTAAAAAAAGGACGGAGTCTATCTAGATCATAGGATCACTGTATTCAGAGGTCAATTCTCTTTCTTTGACCTCCCACCGTTCACGACATCCCTTGCTTCTCGCAAGAACGGCTCCTCGATGGAGGAGTAGAAGCGCTGGTCCCCTTCGGTCAAGTGCTTGTGCGTGCTCTTACCTACCGTAGGACCTCCGTCCCCGAAGCGAAGAAGGAGGAGCAGGAACAACATGTTGTCCTCTCTTGGCCCAGTAGTTCCGCAACTACTACCGTGGTTGTTGCCAACGGGGATCCCCCATTCCGAAAGGTAACAGGACCAGCCCTTAGGTCCAAAGTTGTATGCCACTGCTGTGGTGCCGATAGATTCACTACTGAAGCCCCGTTATTGGACATTGCAGGCTTAGCATCTATTTTTCATATATCGCTCCACCACACCGAGAAGAGGTATGTGTACCTCCAGCAATAACAAGAATGGAACCATAGGCTCCTATGCTGGGAGCATTTCAGGGTATAGGCCTAACCACCTCAACTCCCTGTTTCTGGCATGCTATAGTTCTTTTAGTCTCTCGACGACGGGAATGGGAGATGACCGGTAAGCCAGATGCTTCGCGAACCACCGGTACATTTCATTGCACTTAAATCACCCTCGTTAAGAGGCGCACTCCGATACCATTGATGTCCAATAGCTTTGATAGTAATGGCTGGATCTACTAATACCCCGTCCATTGAGTATAACAGAGCAAACGATGGTATAGCAATGAACAAAAGAATGACACTTGGAAATATGGTCCGAATAATTTCGATAGTAGTTCCATGAACAATCCTTTGTGGGATTGGATTAGTTTGCTCGTTGAAATGCCATAAAGCGCGAACCAACATCCGTGCTACGAAAACCAAAATAAGAATGAGGAAGAAAAAGATATCGTGATGTAAGTCAATGATTCCTTGCATCATAGGTGTTGCTGCGTCTTGAGATCCTAATTGCCATGGTTCCGCAGCATCACAAAGAGCGATTGTGAGGAATCGACATGATAATGAACGAAGAATCATTGGAATTTCCCATCTTTTTCAGCTCTGCTCCCGAAAAGAGAAAGGAAAGGAGACTGATCTTGACGTCGGCGTTGGTTTTTCCAACGAAAAACAAGAACATTCTTTCACGAACTTCCATGACAAAATGCTAGTTGCCTCGTAACGCATACACTGGAGCGTTTGTCCCATCGACGAAGACTACTTACTATACGCGTTTTCTGAAGAGCAACAACGGAAAAAAATAGGTGAACCTGGATACCATACTATTAAAGAGAAAGATACAGACTAACAAGAAATCAAGGACCTCGTGAGTACTACTTAGTCGGCCTCATCAATTAGTCATGCCAATGAGATATCAAGCCCTCGATTTCGACGGGGCTACGGACAAGAAAGGTCCTTTCGAGATTCTATTTCCCCTTGGGTCTATCAAGCTGAACAGTTCGTGGGGATATAAGAAGATCACACTTAGACAACTGTCTACACTACCTCTTTAATGATCCGGATTCCATGACGCATAATTCATCTGTCCATATATATTCCTAATTTCATATTCATCACCATTTCAAATCGGGCAAGGAGAAGTCGTCGTGTTGGTTCTAGGATGGAATGATCTTTTGATCCAAAGATGCCGGTGCTAAAACCTCTTGTGTCTCTTTTAATAGGACCGCGAAGGCAAGAGCATTGAGGAAGCAAGGATTCTCCCATAACTAATTAATGCGGGAAAAAACAAGATTTCACTGAAAAAAGGTGCCTAACCCCGGGATTTTTCGATACTTTTCTTGAAATTGACTGGATTTAGAAGAAAATGCACTCAACCTAACAAATCCTGATCAATTCAAGTGGTTAGTTTAAGGGGGTACATGGGGCTGACGCCGAAGGAGATAGGAATGAAGTAGGGCGGGCAGCTACCCAGAGATTGGAATGCCCTATCGACAGGGAATGCTGGTACCACCTATGGTGCTTGATAGTCTTCAATCCAGACGGTCTCGAGAGTACCTTGACCCATAGCATAGGGCTTGATGTGGCTTTGGGGCTTCCCAAAAGGTAATAGAATAGGTAGTTCAGGCACCATCATCAATATGTTGGTGCTATTGAATCCGGTTTTGAATCAAGCAGCAAGAGTCCGACCTCAGGGTCCACCATAGAAAGGCATTCCTCAGTCCCAGAATAGCATGCATACGGGAGCCATATTCCAATCATGTGAGCAGACTTCTTCGATAAGCAAGCAGCTGTTCGTGTAGGCCCGGATACAGAGGAAAGGGAGGGGAAGGTATAGAAATCTATCAAAAGAGCACCTTAACGGCGATGCCTGGAAGGAGTCCCTCTTATTTCAGTATATAGGACTTCTTGTCCACGGGACCTAACTAACTACCCGATCGATGGAAAATAAGGGCAAGTCAATACCAGATCGCACTCAACAAAGTAAAACGGGATGAATTCAATCGCCAAGACCTGCCACTTGCTGATTCCATAAGCACAGAAACAAGGGTTTACGAATAAAAAAAAAGCTGCTCATTAGGGTCTCTTTTCATATCCGGCTATGTGAAAACCCACGTACTCTTCTCTGAAACAGCCTACCTACCTTTTGCTTTTTCAGATAAGTAAATAAGCGGACCTCCTTTCCAGAGATCAAGTTTCTACTGGACTAACCACGGGTCTTGATCACAAAGTTCTAAGGTCAATTCTCTAATGAGAACAGACTCTGTCCACAAGGGCCATCAAGCCAACTATATGGAAGGACCCAATCCCACATTCCCGCTCGTGTTCCGTTTTCCTTGTGGTTCCCGTAGTCGAAGCAGCTTAAAGAAGGTCAGGTTTGGAACTCGTGAGGGATGTTTCGTTGCATGTGGATCTTCCGCGCCTACTTTGTCCTAAATTTGGTCACCCATGCACTTTTCTAGTTAGGGCTCGACTGGGTCCTTTGATAATATAGGTAAGTCGGGCTTCTTTTTAAGCAATATCATGACTAGAATCTTGAGAGGATGACTACGTCCTTGAAGCTACAAAGTCCAACGAATGTTGAATCGACGCATGACGAAAACAAGGAAAAAGAAAAGGTGACTTCCGTTGACCAAGGAAATCGAAATGTATGTGCCGGTAGAACAAAGATACCATTAGGTGATAAATTGGTGCTGCCTGCACGCACATATTCAGGAGATGACAATTTTAGCTTCAATATGAGATGCCAATGATGCATTCAAAAAGGAATGAGTGCTGCCCGAGTCGACCAAGAAAAGAGGGTAACATCCAAATTATGGACTACTGAGCAAGCTAACTGAATGGAACGGAGTGCAGGATATTTCTGATTAGCTTCAGCTGAGAGGACCCTTAGATCCGAAGCAGAGTCATCATGGTCCTGTAACATAGAATAGCCTGCAGCAGTACTCTGCGATAATTCCGCCATTTCCTGAACAACATGGAGTTGAACAGTAGCTTTACACTGACAATCCTTCGCCCAGCGCTCACCACAACCAATCCAGAGAACCTTCGCGCGCCGATAAGCCTTCAGTCTATCATAAGAAGAATACTTGAAACTTACACTTAGACACTTGAGTAACCAATCAAATCGTACATCTTGTGGCATGCTCACCAATATTGACGTAAAGTGAGGTGATCAGGGTTGATGCTGTGATGCGAAGGGAAGGGGCCACTCAATTCAATTCAATGTCGTAATCCGACCTGGCTTCTCCTGTCCGCACTTGGGACAGATTGATACTCGTTTTTTGCTGGATTTGAACTTGCTTAAAAAGAAAGGACTCAGCTTCCGCAAAAGTGATCGATGGAGAAGCTCAAAAGTCTCAATCCACCACTAGCTATCATTCAAGTTTGCACTTTTCGAGCTCATCCTTACCTTTGCGCTTTAGCTGCTTGTTCCCACTAACCCATTTCATTTTCTTAGCTGGATCCTTCATAAAGTATCTCTTATCGCTTGTCCAGAGCCTGGATGTCAACCTTAGCCAGAGCCTGTATCTCATCAGTCTCCATCTGAGCCTCAATCGTGAACTGAAGATGACGCGCGATCAGCGAGGAATGAATTCGAAAACCCGTACTTGGAGCATTATTGCACTTGGGATAAAGTAGATGTCGAAACAGCTTCTTCTTCAAGTTCGCTATCGTGAGGGATGTCTATGATAATATGCTCACTGCATATGAGTTAGTTCATTCCATGAGGTCGAGGAAAGGTTGAAACCATTTTAGAGCTAGGCGGGGTCTCTCAGATGCAGACTAACCCATTTCGACGTGAAGCATCGCATCGGCTTGTGATCCTAAATCTAGTGATTGATTATTGACTTGTCAAGGGCAGGTTGGTGTCTTAATGTGGAGGAATTCCGTACCTAAGATAAGAAGTTTCATTTCATGCCTACCGTAGTCCCTATTTTATTGGGCATAGTCCCCCTTACCTACTCCCGAGAGTAGAAAATCAACATTTATGTCGTTCTTAATAAGAAAGAGATGCTCGGGTAGCAAAGTTGCCTACCATTAGGTATTGTTTGAGCCCGTAACTTCCATTAGGAGAGGCATCCTCGCTCAGTTTCAACTGGTGGTTACTTAAGTTTCTTTTCTCTGCCGGATTGCGTTTCAAATTCAGACTTGTCTTTGTTAAACAACGCTTTCGGGTTGCCTAGACCAGAGAATTCAAGAAATAGAGACGCGCATTGCCTAATTGGTAGTTTATTTCCCACCATAGCTTTACTCAAGTGGAAATCCTTTGAATCGAACAAAAAGTTCGTAACCGCTAGGCTGCATCGTCCCCTTCAACCAGAATCATCTAGATTACAGATTTCATAACTGCATTTTGCAAGAAGAGAGTGCCTCCCATTCTCTGGAGTAACGATAATAATAACACTCCACGTCGCCTTCAGGCTTGGATCCATGCCTTGCATCTTCTTCTTTCTCAGAAAAGAACTCAGATCGTTCAGATTCTTTGCCAGGAGAGTCCCCGGCTTTCGAGCCCTACTCGTGGGAGTTGCTTTATCCATCATTGCTATTGGCATCTTGGCGTTAAACAATTCGTTTATATAAACACTTTTGACATAGCAGAATCCTTCTCAGGTTGATTTGTGTGCCACTCGTCATTAGACAGTGAAACGTCCGGTCTAGCCCTTAGCTGAGGGATCTTCACTCCTGTCCTGCCATCCATATCCGTGCCCACCCGAACCATGCGAAAGAAAGTTTGTCAGAAATTACTTGTACTTGAGGGCAATGATAAAGTGAAGAAAATTATAGAAACAATGAAATGAAGCTATGGCTCGAACTATTGGAGAAGCCACCATAGAATATATCCATGAGCTTCTCAAGCACTTCTTCTTCCAATTACTTTGTGACGATTTCAAGGAAAAGTGAATGATTTCAATCAAGAAAAGAATCATATGCTCGATCCGTCGTAACAAGAGGGATAAGAAAGTCTCAACTCCAACCGCGGGAGCATTTACTATTTGGAAGTGTGCAAATGTAGCTGGTGGATCGGGGAAACAGGAAATCCTTGTGGTAATGTCGTGGGAATACGAGTTGTTAGAGCGAGGTATTGCAATGAAACAGATTGTTCAATAGATTTCTTCATTGCTAAGGGTAAATGGCATTTTCATGGTCAAAATTCCAGAGAGGAGTTCCGAGCTTCAAGGATGCCGGATCGCACCATTCATAAGAGAAACCCTTGGGTGCCCGATGAGGCACAAAACAGATAACCAGACTGTGCCCTGGGCAAGGAAATAACCATGGCAAGCCACAAAAGGAATGAATAAGCTCCCTCCGGGCTCTCCCTTCGGAGTTTCACGCCAGTGGAACTCACAAAAGCAGCGCAGCTAATGAATCAATGAATCCGTGGGCAAATCGTTGTGTCCATACATTTGAAGTGCCTTTTGAAAGTCGCATTTGTTTTCAACAATCGGAAATGGGAATATTCCATTCCATGGCATAGTTCTCAATGTTAGTAAACAGAGTGCGTTATCAACTCAATAATAAATCTCCCCTACACCGTAACCGGATTACATTCATTCAAGTTGGCAATCCCCTGATCTTTGCTTCCGGTGTGCGATCCGAATTGACATATAATGACCGTAGTTAGCAGGCAATGGCCAAGGTCAGTGCATCTCGAACTAGTGGGTCACTATATCTAAACTATCTAATACAACTATGGAATGCGCGTTGAATTGCACTTCTGCTCGTAACCACTACAAACCGGAAAGGAAGGAAGCAGCTTTAGAGGAGGGATGCCGTCAAACAAAGGATTTTTTATATGCTAAAGATACCGGTTCAATATGTCATTTTCAAAACCGAGGACCACACCGCTGGGAGGACAACTCAAGCACCAAAGACAAAGGTATCGCTCGTAAAAGTGATTTTCATCGTAGTACTCGCTCTAGCGTTAGGTTCAATGCAGCGTGTAAATACCTCTAGCCCTAGGGAAGGGGGCGTGCCGTTCCCAATGGTGGAATTGCTTCTTGTCTGCTTTGCCGAGGAGAGCGCTCGCTACCCGATCCCCCTAAGCTAATGTAGTTCCCAGGTTGCCTACTAGATACCATTTACGGCTATATCCGTGTAGGAAGCCGAGGAAAGAGATAATTGATAGTTGCCAAAACCACGTAAAAGAAATGAGATTGAACATATTTCAATTCAACAAATTCTGATTGTTTCATTATCAAATGCAAGGGATGTGGGACCAGGTTCTATTATTGGAGTTAAGCGGTGTAGGAGCCGTGCCGTTCCTGTGTATTAGCTCGTTGTTAGCAGCCCCGAAGGGCGTAAAGGGGGTAAAAGATTTCTCGGAAGCAGCTCTTCGCCTGTGGGAACTTGCTCTTTTCTTTTGTTTTAAAATGCAACCTATGCTGAAACAGCCGAATAAAAACCAAAAAGTAAAGAGGTGGATCAGTTGATCCTTTTCTCGATTGAATGCGCTTTCTATCTATCTATACCGGTACCAGGAAAAGCAGAATAAGCAGTTGAGCACCAAGAAATTCCTGTTTCAAGTAAGTAAGAAGGGGCAAGAGAGACTGTCATAATATTACTATGGGAGACGGATCCTGTTAAGTCAGTATGAATGTGATACGAAAAATCCTCTTCCATTCTTTCCGGCTGGGCAACATGACTAATGGGAATGTTCGCTACTGCTTCGGCGTCCATCTCATACATATGTTCTCTGACCACCTCCATATTCCACGGCCTGGTTGCAGCATGGATAAGATCCGACACAAACATAGGTGGAACATTGGACCGCGGGCACAACGGCGTCATAACATCTTGTTTCTCAAGAGTACGTAGCAATCGGTCCTTCTTGGAGTTCAACAAAATGAACAGTAGCTAAATTGGAACTAAGGTGACCGATCATCCACCGGTGGGTAGAAATATGAATGTTGACTAGGGTCCCCTGTGCTCATTTGATTCTGAGTCGGCAGCATATCAAGCTCCTAGCCCCGCCTTAACAACCCTCATAGTGTTATGTCCCCCGATCGATAGCTTAATACATTTCAGTATTTGGCTTGCTTTCTTCATTTTCCTTGCGTAGGTAGAAACCTTTCTGGGTGTGTCAGCACACCAAATTATATGACTATATTCAATATGCCCTGATGTCCATAGTATCGTACTCAGACGACCCTACCCTTCCAGAATAGTAGGATTACATTCATCGTTCCAGCTGTAAACACAGTTTCTAGTTTGACTGAATGAGAGTCATGCAATAGGCATCAGTAGGGAGTGCGAAAGCAAAAGCTAAGTGATCGGACTAACACAGAGTGCATTTCTCCCGGGTAAGCTTATGTTCCTGATATCTGATACCTATGTTTGCTCTTTATTTTATTAATAATTGATCCAATTTATACGAAAAATACGTAGGTTGAAGAAGTTATCAAGAAAAATGATTGGGATCTTTCAATATACTATTCTTGATATCATGTTTTTTATTCTTGATCCTATCAAGTATGGATTCTAGATTGTATTGTCTTGCCGTGCCTCGGTGTTCTGGCAGGTAGGCATATACCCTTGGTTCCGCAATGTCCGCTTTGCAAGATCGGATTAGAGGACATACAACATTGCCTTTTTACATGCGCACGGGCACCTGATGTTTGGTCTGAGTTAGGATTGCAGAATGATATTATAAAAGCCGTGCGGCAAGATCGATCTGGTTCTATAACTTTGGAAATTCTGGTCCACATGCGTACCATGATTCATGAGTTGCCAATGGCTGAACTCATCTTGGTTGCGATGTGGTTTATCTGGTGGCAGAGGCGCCAAGTAACTAATGGGGAGTCAGTCCAGACACCGGGACAAACATCAATATCTATCCGAGTTTTAGCCACCAACTTCGTACAAGCCTACACACCAAATCAGCCGGTACGTACGATCAGTCATCAGTGGAAGAAGCCACTGGAGGGAGCGGTAAAAGTTAATGTCGATGCGTCATTCCATGCGGACAATTTTTCAGGAGCCTGCGGCGCTATTGCTCGTGATGATCGAGGCAATTTCTTGGCTGCAACTACTTGTGCAATACCGCATGTGTCTAGTGCAAGCTCTGCGGAATTGTTAGCTATCAGGTGTGGTCTGATCCTTGCAGTGAATCTTGGATGCACTAAGCTTATTTTGGAGTCTGACTGTACGACTGCTTTGGAGGCTATATCTGACCCAAACGCATACATGGGAACTGATGTTCCAATAGTAGTAGAATGCTCTCTTATGGCCATGGAATTTAAAAGCATCAGTTTTACTCATTGTAGCAGAGAAGCGAATATGGTAGCGGATGGCTTAGCAAAGCATAGCTTTAGTCTTAGCAAGTCTGAAACTTGGGACGTTGTCCCGGACTTTATTCTGCATTCTTATGTAAATGATCTTGCTCTTATTTGATGAATAAAGTTTTAATGCTCAAAAAAAAAAAATCAAAACATTGTGGTCGGTAAGCTTAACTGAGCCTCGTTTCAAGTGATCGGCCAGAAAGAGCAGAGCAATTCAGAGTTTTAAAATTTTCCAAACGCCGGCCCATCATCACTTGCTCTATGGCCACTCACGCAGCCACACTGCCTTTCTCCTCTCTAGAGGAGCCTTTCGGCGAAAGTTGAGCAGTCTGCAGACTAGTTTACCCTGTCTGATGAGCAACTGGCTGTTGATTACACACTGATAGAGTAGAGATTCTTAAGTTCATCAGCTGGGGGGACCGTACGTCGAATAGCATCACGAAAGTGCACCATTTGATCAAAGTGTACCTTTCTCTAGGGTTATCGAAGTGTGCTTTCGAAAGCCGATGTTGATCCATGATGAATATCCTTGAAGAGATCGATGGCGAGGCATCATCATCTTCATGCATGTGCTCTGTTTGGGCTGTCCAATCTCCACCAGGGTTCACCTTTTCGGTCAAATTTGGCTGAAATTCGACCGCATTTTGAGTTACTGCTGACCCTGGCTCGAATCCAGGGTTTGCCGGTGACGGCGGTGCCACTGAAACCTCAGTAAAATTTAAATTTCAACGAGCAATTTGCTCCGCGCGATGAACAGTCCACTGGTGTAGCATATGTTCCATGTGTCCATTGCTGCTGCCTTCCTTTCACCTTTCGGAGACCAAGGAAACACCGCGGGAACCAACAAAACGGCGGCAAGTAACAGCTGGTAAATAACCGCCATTCAAATTCTTGAATCCTCAGAAAAGCCCGGGAAACCAGCCAAAGCATGTCCTAATTATGGTCTGCTCCTTATCCTCTTGTTACTGCCCAACAAATTTCCTTGCCCCTCTACTACAAATAGCCCTTCCTCCTCCGCCGTCGGTACCCCTCCACCATTCTTTTCCGTGTTCGCTGCCAAGGCACCAACGCGCCGGTCGGTAGTCGGTGCCGGCAGCGACCGACAGCCGGAGCAATCCATAACGGATTATGGGTTCCTGTGCTAGCAGTCCAAGGGGTTTCCCTGAGGGGGAGAAGCCCATGGTGGATGACATGCCGGTCACCCCCAAGGCTGTTGCTGCACCCGTTGAATCCGATGCTCCGGTTGTCGAGGACAAGTATGAGGTCCTTGTCGTTGAAGCACCATTGGTCGATCCCTCGGCATCCAAAGCCGAGGATGCTTGCAAGGTGAATGAAGAGCTTATCCCCGTGATCAGCGAGCTGCCGGTGCCAATGACTGAGGAGGCTGAAGAGGATACCGAGGTCGTTGTTGTCGTCGAGGAGGTCACAGTGGCTGCAGAGAAGCAAAACTGACTGCCAGTTAGCTGAGTGTTTTGTCGGACAAACTAACTTGTATTGCTTACATTTGATGTAAAAGACCTTGCTGCGTTAACATATGGGAAATCTGGGGATGGCCGAAATGCAACTGACCTGGTTTGGCAGTCCATATTGCATTGGTAACTTCAGTGTCATGATTCTCAGAGGAAACACAAAGTTGGCAGTAAGATCTGAGTCTGGACAATCCGCAATCAGTTTCATATATCTGATGGAGATGATGAACAAGTTTGGGATACACAAATTAACAGGTGATCAGGATACATGTTACAGTCGGTACGGTTAATTACACGTAAACAGCGCAAACGACATAATCACGACACGGCACGAAGGGATGACATGGTGAGCAACATGGAGAAGGAACAAGGCCAACACAGAATACACCTGGAACTCTAGGTCTCCTTTTCCTTTGGTTCAGGGAGGGACTTCCTGAACCAGGGGATCAGAACAGAGGTCCTCTTCTGGTACAGCCTGTAGGCCTCTGCCCGGTGCTCCTGCTTCAGCATGCGCCGCTCGACGAGCACGGTGACGTAGCCGAGGCACATGCTGTTGACGAGCGCCCCAACGAACATCCACCGCTGCCCCAGGTTCCAGGCGAAGAGGTACACGCCCCACCACCAGAGCTGCTCGCCGAAGTAGTTCGGGTGGCGCGAGTACCCCCACAGTCCGTCCTCCAGGGTGGGCACTGTCGGTTCGCCCAGCTGCTTCAGCTTTTCGTTCCTGGCGACGAACTCGTGCAGCTGGGTGTCAGCAAAATAGGCGATCACGACCCCGGCGATGCAGACCATCGTCGCCACGAGGTCCCAGATGCCCAGTGGCTGGTCGCTGGAGTGGATGGCGTACATCGGCAGGCATATGCCAATCAGGAACACCTGCATCCAACAAACACGCCGCTTTTGTCAATCATGAATTTCGACCCAGCTGATTTATGTAGCAAAAATAGCAGCAGGGTGTTTCTTCAAACACATTTCATTGATGTACCAAAAGTTCTGAAAGCAAGCAAGTAGCATTCTAGTGACTGGGCGAAGGGACGCCTGAATTTACCTGCTGCGAGAGGTAGACGGCGAAGAATGACATCCACCACCAGGTCTTGCCGTACTGCCCGCGCATCTCAGAGAACCGCCAGTCCTCCTGCTTGCCCCACTGCCACCCTTCCCTCCTGAAGTAGTTGTGCGTCAGCCGCGCGCTCCACGCCCAGGTCAGCGCCACCGCCAGCGCCGATCTGACCGTGTTCGCCACGGCGGCCGGGTGCGCCCGGAAGTAGTGCAGCAGCATCACCGGGATGACGGTCCAGTACAGGTCGATGAGCTGCGACGCCAGCCACGCATTTCGTCAAACAGGTTCCGTGCAAGCGACACATATCACCATCAGTCGAGCGGGCAGCACCAGCGAGATGGGATATCGCTTACCCAGTTGTTGGAGAGGAGGTGGCCGATGAGCCAGAAGAGGACGTCGACGTTGAGGAGGAAGAGGGCGTTGGCGAGGAGGAGCGGGTGCGCGGCGCACCACGAGGACACCGGGCTGGCTGTGACGACGCTGTGGCCGTCTTGGGGCCGGACGAAGGCGAGGTAGAAGAGGATGGACGGGAGCGGGACGAGGAAGGCGATGACCATGTTCTTGAGGTTGCCGCCGGCCATGGTGACCGCGCGGCGAGTGTCTCGGTGGCGATGGAGTGTATGTAGTCGTGTGTGTCGGGGCTGAGGGGCTGTGTGTGTTGCTTTGTGCCATGGGCGCCGGTTTTATAGCGCTGGGTTCAGTAAAGCTTTGGGATTTTCAATTTCCCCTTCGTGATGTGCATGACTCAATCATGTGTTAAGCTTTGATTTAGGCCCTATTTTGATGTTGATATATACCTATAGTTTTTGCTTTCAGATTTCATTGAAGAAAAATACACACATGGGAATAAACACATGATTTTCTTTTTACAAAAAAGAGTAGACACATATGTTGATATATACCTATAGTTTTTGCTTTCAGATTTCATTGAAGAAAAATACACACATGGGAATAAACACATGATTTTCTTTTTACAAAAAAGAGTAGACACATAAAAAAAATAAGACCAACCCAAGGGCTAACCCTCATTGGCATTTTTTTATAGGAGAAACCTCGCGTGCACCACACGTCCAGGCCGGGATTGCCGGGATTTGAACTCGGGTGGGCTGGCAGCAACCTCAGCTGCCCAGCCAACGGGTCAACGCCCAGTCCTCAAAGAGAGACACATGACAAAGAACATTGAGACGGACTATGTGTTCCCGGTGGGCGCGTTTGGTTCAAGAGCGAGATTTTGTGGCCGTGGGTATCCCCAACCAGCTAGTTAGGGATAGCCATTTTTCTGTTTGGTTGAGCGAGATGTTAATTATTGAACGTAGCCACTTGTACGTTTGGTTTAAGTTATGAACAATTAACGGATAGGAGCTGTGGTTACCCTTTTTTTCATTGTGATGGCGAGCTTGTCACAAAACATGCAATCCCAACATCTCGAAAATACTCCCTCTGGTCGAAATTATTTGTCGCAGAAATGGATAAAAATGAATGTACCTAGAACTAAAATACATCTAGATACATCCATTTCTCCGACAAGTATTTCCGGACGGAGGGAGTTACAAGTCAACACATTTTCGTTTTGCATATGGACCGATAACTTGCATCACACACACACCTTCCTTAATCCTCAACACAGACCATTTGCCACTTCCGAGATCGACAGAGATCTTGAGGGTGAGGAGGCCAACACCGACGCAGCTACTGAGAAAGATTGTGCACACCATGGCTGAGGCCAGGTGCACTGCGAAGAAGACCATTGGCCCCTCCAGAGAGCGCGCCTCCCGCGCGTGGTCGTCGCGACGCTAGGCGCTTTTTCTGTAAGGATGTTTGTAAGGTACCGCGATCCTTGATATATGGTGATGCTAGGAACCAACGAGTGCAAGGTGCTGATTTTTGGAATTTCGACTTTGAGAGTTTGATTCTGATCGACTCCACGGGCTCGGTCAAGGTTTAAAACAGATTTCGCTCGTGCGGGCGGGTGACCAGTGGATGGAGGGTGACCAAAGTGGCGGGCGAGACGTGGAGGATGGAGCGCCATGCCTTGTTGACGCACTGGACCAATCTTTCGTACTGTATGGTGGGTAGATGCGACTGTCTTGTACAGTAAGTTGTACTACTATCACACAAACACTCACTCTCGGCTTGACAAGCAACCCAGACCACGATCTACTCGTTCTTTTTTTATTTTATTTTTCTCGATCAGAAGAACAGAGCGTAGCTCAGTTGACAAGGTGCGGGAGTTTGCAGCCAGCCCACCGTTGTTCAGGTCTTTCTCGATCAGCCACCGCACAAACTGAACAGCCAAAAGCCAGGCCGGCACAGGTGCCTTGCGGCGATGATTAAGGTACGTGGCTAATTAAGCTATTAGGTCGCAGTGTGGGTGTAATGATGGGCTTGGCTTAGCTTAGCACCCCATTTCTCTACCTAGGACCACACTCACTGACAGGCTCATCGCTGTAGGTGTACGCGTACGTTCCTTTCGTTCACTGTAGATCCATCCATATGATATGATCTGGAGCAGTGCGCACCCACGCTACCCTCCAGCACGCTGCACGCCGCAGCATGCATGCATGATGCGGTCCCTCCGATCTCCAGATATACAGCTCTATTCTCCAGCAGATATACTTTAAGCCTTCGATATAGCAAGATTAAAAACCAAAAGGAGCTGCGATGAAGATCATGCATGCACGTAGATCGATCAAGGTGGCGCCCATGCGCGAGCAACTTTCGGGCCTGGTCGATGATCCATCCATAATCCATTCCTCTTCGATCGATCATGAGAGTATTCATTCATACATTGTGTGTGTGCGGTGTGATGATCAGGGTGAACGTACGGCGAACCAATCAATGGACGATGATTGCTGTCGACGGCGCCGTCCGGCCGGGGGATCCCAGTAGCCCAACGGATCATCGATTGTCTAATTGGTCGATGATCCCACTAGTACTATAGGCTCATCACCATGTTGGAGATTATCGCGGTTCTGCTCACTTCTTTTCCTTCACCTTTTATCACAAGTGTTCTTGCTTTGTTTTCGCCGTAAATTGAGGAGGTTCGGGGACGTTAACTGATTAAGGGCATGAACAATGGTTGAGAAGATAATCTTATCTTGATCTCTTGCCACGTAATCCAAAGGCGACACATAAATGATGTAGTACAATGGGTGGCCTCTTAATCTTGTCTCTAGTTTCTAAAAATATGGTGAGACATTTGTTGCTAAGAGATCGTCCCTAAACTAGAGGATACCCTAGCCTGTGCGTTACTACGGGAATTGGTTGATGAAAATTTGAGTTGACATGCGTGAACCAAAATTAAAATAAATATGACTTATTATATTTGATTGTTATAGTTGAAACAATACTTATTGAATGAGAAATATTTTTCCATGCATGGTTCAATGTTGTGGTGGGTTTTTTCCATGCATGATTGCGTGTTAAGGTGGGCCTTGTCCCATTCATAAATGTATGATGAGGTGGCATGTTTGCATGTTGAAATAAATAAATTAGTGAGGATGACTCTCGTAAGTATATAGAATTAGCCATCCATCTCTCGACATAATATGAGGACATAAGCAGTGGCGGAGCTACTGCACGATGCCGAGAGGGGGGGGGGGCAGAATAGAAAATATGAAGCTTTGAGGGGGCCAAATGACCGCACTTTACTGAATTTAGGCCCCTAAAAGAATTTTCTTCAGTAATTTTCCTATGGCTGGGGCAGGGGGGAGGTTTGCATGTAGCATCACCAGTGAACATAAGGAACTGCACTAGCTAAGATTAATTACTACAAACCAGATCGAGCGGAGGGTAAGCAAAACATAACTAATTGCAGAATAACTGCAATGACTGAGATTATTCACTTCAAAGCAGACCGAGCAGCTGGTATCTAAATGACAGAACAAAACTAATTGCACTGCATTTAGTGAGATTCTTCACTAGAAAGCAAATTGGGAAGAGGGTACCTAATGGCAGAACATATGTAATTACAAACAGAGTTGCACTCAAAGTAGATCGAGCAGAGGGCTAAGGCAGAAGAGATCTAATTGCAGAACGGAGTAATGTGGGCATGACTGGAGGTAGATGAGTA
>NC_041383.1:24238966-24278802 GCF_002162155.2 Triticum dicoccoides
TTAATCCGCGTATTAGCTTTGGTGAAAGTCAAGCTTTGTAAACTTCGACAAAGTTTATAAATACAAATATTAACATATATAATAACAAATCAATACCATTAAATTTATTATTGAATGTACTTTCACATCATATAGATTTGTTATGGTAAATGTTTATATTGTTTTTCATAAATTTGGTCAAACTTTACCAAGTTTGACTTCAATCAACTCTAATATGCAGAGTAAATAAAAACGGAGGGAGCTCCAGAAACGAGTATATCTGAAGTAGTCCCTCATATATGATTAAATTTGCACTACAGAATTTTCTACAAGTATGTATTCCTAATCATATAGTACAACCACTATTATAATATTATATGTTTTAGAGATATCTAACATAGATATATATAAACTACATAATCTACACAAGTATCAATTCTTTTAGTTACAATGTAGAAATTGAATCCACCGCAATGCATGAGTATTTTTCAGTGATACGCATTACAAATATATAATAAATAAATAATAAAACTAATCTTTAACTTTATTTTATTGTTAAGTATGACAAATAAGTAATGAAAATTTATACTCCTTAACATAATAGTATAATAAGTATAAAATTTTAGTATAATGTGAGGGAAAAGGAAGCAAGGATCCACATGACGAGTGTGACGCAGTACGCGAATCCAGAAAGAAAATGGAGGGGGGGCCTCAAAGTTAATGACGAGTAAATTAAAATGCCTTTTAGAAGATAAAAAAGAAATTTTCTCCTAATCCTTTTGTGCAAATAAGCTCAAACTTTAACAGATCATATGCACACATATATTTTAGAATTTCTTAAAACTATAAAATTTTAAACCAAAATTAGGATCAGTTGAGCAAAATAGCTTTTATCTCCTAATCATATTGTCGAAATAAGATTACAATTTCATAAATTACTAGTGTAAGCATGTAGTATTTACTGGATTTTGTTTTGAATGACAATTTATGAACCAAAATTTGGAAATTTTGTCATAATAACTAGAACTAAACTGGGCAAGGCCAACTATGCTACTAGAATTCTGCAAAAAACAATGGTAGTTAGGAGCGGCGTTGGGTAGGAGAAAAAACTAACCATTGAACTGTACTTGATGAGGCGGCGTGCCCCCAGCCTAGTCTACCTTGTGCACGCCCCGAGTGACCGAGCCCCTGACGTAGGGCTCCGCGGACGTCCGGTGAGCCCCGTGGCCGGCCGGCGAGCTCCCAGCGGCTGGCTCCGGCGGCATCGGCGGTGCACTGGCCGCGTGCTCCATTGACGGCGTCGCGGTGTGCCGTCTTGCTCTTTGTGGGCGTCCTCGCGGCGTGCTCTCTGTGGACGGCGCCGCGGCCTGCTCCGGCGGCGGCTAGGGTTGCGGTGCGGCTGCAGGTGGGTGGGTGAGGCCTCGACAACTAGAGATGTGTTGCAGACATCACGGTCGAGACCAGTGTTTACAGAGGGCTGAGCAGATAGGCCTGTGTTTTCTGGGCTAGGTTGCGCTGATGAGTACTAGTAAAAAAAAATATTCAATTTTGGAGCGCAGGCTTGAGCCCATCCAAGCCTACCCCTTGGATTCGCCGTTGGGTGCAGCAGAACAAGCTTGCAAAGTAGGAGAGGCAGAGCACTTTGTAATGTCCATGCCCGAGGTGCACGCGGCCGACAACACGTGCGCCCACGGCTGGCACTCGTACTTGATCTTCATTCCAATGTAATGGGATCTGCTAGAGATGCTCTGACCATGCTAATTATATACATTTAGATTTTACTGTGAATATTTATTCCGAACACAGAAGCTCAACCGCACGTAAACATAGAACCTCATGTTGTAAATTTGCATAGACTATTGTTTCAGGAATTAAGAGTAATACTGATAATCTTCAGGTTCAGTCAAAAATTCAGATTTCAGTGTACAAGTAAGTCAAGTGTCGTTGTTAGCTGAGGGCATCACTCGGCTCTATTTTTCATCCACGGGAGACAATGTGCAGCCACGTGTCCACTATAAGCCAAGTACCAAACATGAGCCATGTGGAGGGCCACCACGGTCTACACATAAGATGAGTGGCCCCACTCGGCTAACTTCTCGTGCAATGAAGCTCCCATATGCTGCCACATGTCCATTGTAAGCCGAGTGCTCCTGAACAGCACTCGGCTTATACCAAATCTGTGTAGTGTCATTTGGTTGAGTGTTACACTCGTCTTGTAGCCGATACTGTTTTTTTCCTTGTTGGAACAACCATGCTACTCAAACAACAAGATGCTTACATCTCCACCAAGTTCACAAGTTAATCATGCTTACATATCCAACAAGTTCACACATGCATATATCTCCACCAAGTTCACAACAAAAAGCATAACCAAATTCACAAACAAGTTCACATGTTCACGCATACTCCCTCCGTTCCTTTATATAAGGTATATTTGTTTTTTGATAGAATTCCACAATGTAACGTGCATTTGTTCTAATTACTCGTAATTCCGATATTGGCCCTCCAAAAAGAGGAAAGTATATCTTCCCTGATTGCATGTATCTCTCCTTGTAGAGAAAGGAAAGGAAACTATCTCTCTCCCGATTGTGTGTATATCTTCCTTTCCTAGCCTAAATGATTTACTTGCCAATAATCTATGAATTATTAGATAAGGGTAATTTTATCCTAAATAGTCTACAATTATGTTCCTTGGTCAAAGTGTTGAAAATAGTACACCTTAGATAAAGGAATGGAGGAAGTACATACATATCCAACAAAGTTTCAAATTTACACCAAACATAACCATGAAATTCACAATCATGAGCTGCACCGCTTAAAATATAGCATGTATACCCGCCGTCGACAGCATCCGTGTTGCACCTAGAGGTTCATTACCACAAGCATGAGTTTTCGAGTTGAAAATGCAAACGATCCATAAGGTTCAAAGTGAAGTTAAAAAGTACTCCCTCCGTTTCAAAATAAGTGTCTTGACGTTAGTACAACTTTGTATTAAAGTTAATACAAAGTTGAGACACTTATGTTAAGATGGAGGGATGATGCGTCTCCAACGTATCTATAATTTATGAAGCATTCATGCTATTTTATTATCTGTTTTGAATGATTACGGGCTTTATTATACACTTTTATATTACTTTTGGGACAAACCTATTAATCGAAGGCCCAACTCATATTGTTGTTTTATTGCCTGTTTCAGTATTTCGAAGAAAAGGAATATCAAACGGAGTCCAAACGGAACGAAACCTTCGGCATTGTGATTTTTTGGAAGAATATCATCCGGGAGACTGGGGGTTCAAGCCAGGGGAGCTTCGAGGAAGCCAGGAGATAGGAGGGCGCACCCACCTTCCCTGGGCGTGCCCCCCTGTCTCGTGGGCCCCTCGAGCACTTCCGAACCGACTTCTTTCGCCTATAT
Source organism: Triticum dicoccoides (assembly GCF_002162155.2). Classification (NCBI taxonomy): domain Eukaryota; kingdom Viridiplantae; phylum Streptophyta; class Magnoliopsida; order Poales; family Poaceae; genus Triticum; species Triticum dicoccoides. The sequence continues at coordinate 24,242,358 of NC_041383.1, forward strand.
AGTCCCATATACCCTAAAAACATCGTGGGAGAAGATAGATCGGGAGTTCCGCCGCCGCAAGCCTCTGTAGCCACCAAAAACCTCTCGGGAGCCCTAATACGTCTCCAACGTATCTATAATTTATGAAGCATTCATGCCATTTTATTATCTGTTTTGAATGATTACGGGCTTTATTATACACTTTTATATTACTTTTGGGACTAACCTATTAACTGGAGGCCCAGCCCATATGGCTGTTTTATTGCCTCTTTCAGTATTTCGAAGAAAATGAATATCAAACGGAGTCCAAACGGAATGAAACCTTCGGAAAAGTTATTTTTCGAACAAAACCAATCCCAGGAACTTGGAGTGCAAGCCATGGGATCATCGAGGAGGCCACGAGACAGGGGGGCGCGCCCACCCCCCTGGGCGCGCCCTACCCTCTCATGGGCCCCTCGAGGCTCCCCCTACCGACTTCTTTCGCCTATATATTCCCTCGTACCCTAAAAACATCGAATATCAAGATAGATCGGGAGTTCCGCCGCCGCAAGCCTTTGTAGCCACCAGAAACCTCTCGGGAGCCCTTCCCGACACCTTGCCGGAGGGGGGATCCTTCATCGGTGGCCATCTTCATCATCCCGGCGCTCTCCATGACGAGGAGGGAGTAGTTCACCCTCGGGGCTGAGGGTATGTACCAGTAGCTATGTGTTTGATCTCTCTCTCTCTCTCTCTCTCTCTCTCTCTCTCTCTCTCTCTCTCTCTCGTGTTCTCTCTCGTGTTCCCTCTATGGCACGATCTTGATGTATCCTGAGCTTTGCTATTATAGCTGGATCTTATGATGTTTCTCCCCCCTCTACTCTTTTGTAATGGATTGAGTTTTCCCCTTTGAAGTTATCTTATCGGATTGAGTCTTTTATGATTTGAGAACACTTGATGTATGTCTTGCCGTGATTATCTGTGGTGACAATGGGATATCATGTGCCACTTGATGTATGTTTTGGTGACCAACTTGCGGGTTCCGCCCATGAACCTATGCATAGGGGTTGGCACACGTTTTCGTCTTGACTCTCTGGTAGAAACTTTGGGGCACTTTTTGAAGTACTTTGTGTTGGTTGAATAGATGAATCTGAGATTGTGTGATGCTTATCGTATAATCATGCCCACGGATACTTGAGGTGACAATGGAGTATCTAGGTGACATTAGGGTTTTGGTTGATTTGTGTCTTAAGGTGTTATTCTAGTATGAACTCTATGATAGATTGAGCGGAAAGAATAGCTTCATGTTATTTTACTACGAACTCTTGAATAGATAGAACAGAAAGGATAACTTTGAGGTGGTTTCGTACCCTACCATAATCTCTTCGTTTGTTCTCTGCTATTAGTGGCGTTGGAGTGACTCTTTGTTGCATGTTGAGGGATTGTTATATGATCTATCTGAAGGAAATATGCCCTAGAGGCAATAATAAAGTTATTATTTATTTCCTTATAATCATGATAAATGTTTATTATTCATGCTAGAATTGTATTAACCGGAAACATAATACATGTGTGAATACATAGACAAACAAAGTGTCACTAGTATGCCTCTACTTGACTAGCTCGTTAATCAAAGATGGTTATGTTTTCCTAACCATGACCAATGAGTTGTTATTTGATTAACAAGGTCACATCATTAGTTGAATGATCTGATTGACATGACCCATTCCATTAGCTTAGCACACGATCGTTTAGTATGTTGCTATTGCTTTCTTCATGACTTATACATGTTCCTATGACTATGAGATTATGCAACTCCCGTTTGCCGGAGGAACACTTTGGGTGCAACCAAACGTCACAACGTAACTGGGTGATTATAAAGGAGCATTACAGGTGTCTCCAAAGGTAGATGTTGGGTTGGCGTATTCCGAGATTAGGATTTGTCACTCCGATTGCCGGAGAGGTATCTCTGGGCCCTCTCGGTAATACACATCACATAAGCCTTGCAAGCATTACAACTAATATGTTAGTTGTGAGATGATGTATTACGGAACGAGTAAAGAGACTTGCCGGTAACGAGATTGAACTAGGTATTGGATACCCACGATCGAATCTCGGGCAAGTAACATACCGATGACAAAGGGAACAACGTATGTTGTTATGCGGTCTGACCGATAAAGATCTTCGTAGAATATGTAGGAGCCAATATGGGCATCCAGGTCCCGCTATTGGTTATTGACCGGAGACGTGTCTCGGTCATGTCTACATTGTTCTCGAACCCGTAGGGTCCGCACGCTTAAGGTTTCGATGACAGTTATATTATGAGTTTATGAGTTTTGATGTTCCGAAGGAGTTCGGAGTTCTGGATGAGATCGGGGACATGACGAGGAGTCTCGAAATTGTCGAGACGTAAAGATCGATATATTGGACGACTATATTCGGACATCGGAAAGGTTCCGAATGATTCGGGTATTTTTCGGAGTACCGGGTAGTTACGGGAGAAGTAATGGGCCTTGATGGGCTTTAGTGGGAAGAGGAAAAAGGCTGCTGCGCCCCCCCCTCCCCTTTGGTCCGAATTGGACTAGGGAAAAGGGGGCCGGCCACCTCTCCTTCTCCTCCTATTCCTTCTCCCTTCCTCCCCTCTTGGTGGACTCCTACTAGGACTTGGAGTCCTAGTAGGACTCCCTATCCTGGCCACACCTTTGCCTTGGCCGGCCTCCTCCTCCTCCATCCTTTATATACGGAGGCAGGGGGCACCCCTAGAACACACAAGTTGATCCTCGTGATCGTTCCTTAGCCGTGTGCGGTGCCCCTCTCCACCATATTCCACCTCGGTCATATTGTTGCAGTGCTTAGGCGAAGCCCTGCGACGATAGAACATCAAGATCGTCATCGAGCTGAACGTGTGCTCGAACTCGGAGGTGCCGTAGTTTCGGTGCTTGATCGGTTGGATCGTGAAGACGTACGACTACTTCCTCTACGTCGTGTCATCGCTTCCGCAGTCGGTCTGCGTTGGGTACGTAGACAATACTCCCCCCTCGTTGCTATGCATCACATGATCTTGCGTGTGCGTAGGAATTTTTTTGAAATTACTACGTTCCCCAACAGTGGCATCCGAGCCTAGGTTATTTATGTTGATGTTATATGCACGAGTAGAACACAAGTGAGTTGTGGACGATACAAGTCATACTGCCTACCAGCATGTCATACTTTGGTTCGGCGGTATTGTTGGACGAGACGACCCGGACCAACCTTACGCGTACGCTTACGCGAGACCGGTTCCCTCAACGTGCTTTGCACATAGATGGCTTGCGGGCGACTGTCTCTCCAACTTTAGTTGAACCGAGTGTGGCTACGCCCGGTCCTTGCGAAGGTTAAAACGGAGTCTATTTAACAAACTATCGTTGTGGTTTTGATGCGTAGGTGAGATTGGTTCTTACTTAAGCCCGTAGCAGCCACGTAAAACATGCAACAAAAAAGTAGAGGACGTCTAACTTGTTTTTGCAGGGCATGTTGTGATGTGATATGGTCAAGGCATGATGCTGAATTTTATTGTATGAGATGATCATGTTTTGTAACCAAGTTATCGGCAACTGGCAGGAGCCATATGGTTGTCGCTTTATTGTATGCAATGCAATCGCGATGTAATGCTTTACTTTATTACTAAACGGTAGTGATAGTCGTGGAAGCATAAGATTGGTGAGACGACAACGATGCTACGATGGAGATCAAGGTGTCGCGCCGGTGACGATGGTAATCATGACGGTGCTTCGGAGATGGAGATCACAAGCACAAGATGATGATGGCCATATCATATCACTTATATTGATTGCATGTGATGTTTATCTTTTTATGCATCTTATCTTGCTTTGATTGACGGTAGCATTATAAGATGATCTCTCACTAAATTATCAAGAAGTGTTCTCCCTGAGTATGCACCGTTGCGAAAGTTCTTCGTGCTGAGACACCACGTGATGATCGGGTGTGATAGGCTCTACGTTCAAATACAACGGGTGCAAAACAGTTGCGCACGCGGAATACTCAGGTTATACTTGACGAGCCAAGCATATACAGATATGGCCTCGGAACACGGAGACCGAAAGGTCGAGCGTGAATCATATAGTAGATATGATCAACATAATGATGTTCACCGATGAAACTACTCCATCTCACGTGATGATCGGACATGGTTTAGTTGATTTGGATCACGTGATCACTTAGAGGATTAGAGGGATGTCTATCTAAGTGGGAGTTCTTAAGTAATATGATTAATTGAACTTTAATTTATCATGAACTTAGTCCTGGTAGTATTAGCATATCTATGTTGTAGATCAATAGCTCGCGTTGTTGCTTTCATATGTTTATTCTGATATGTTCCTAGAGAAAATTGTGTTGAAAGATGTTAGTAGCAAAGATGCGGATTGGATCCGTGATCCGAGGTTTATCCTCATTGCTGCACAGAAGAATTATGTCCTTGATGCACCGCTAGGTGACGGACCTATTGCAGGAGCAGATGCAGACGTTATGAACGTTTAGCTAGCTCAATATGATGACTACTTGATAGTTTAAGTGCACCATGCTTAACGGCTTAGAATCGGGACTTCAAAGACGTTTTGAACGTCATGGACCATATGAGATGTTCCAGGAGTTGAAGCTAATATTTCAAGCAAATACCCGAGTTGAGAGATATGAAGTCTCCAACAAGTTCTATAGCTAAAAGATGGAGGAGAATCGCTCAACTAGTGAGCATGTGCTCAGATTTTCTGGGTACTACAATCGCTTGAATCAAGTGGGAGTTAATCTTCCAGATAAGATAGTGATTGACAGAATTCTCTAGTCACCATCACCAAGTTAGTAGAACTTCGTGATGAACTATGATATGCAAGGGATAACGGAAACGATTCCCAAGCTCTTCGTAATGCGGAAATTGACGAAGGTAGAAATCGAGAAAAACATCAAGTGTTGATGGTAGACAAGACCAGTAGTTTCAAGAAAAGGGCAGAGGGAAGAAGGGGAACTTCAAGAAGAACAGCAAGCAAGTTGCTGCTCAAGTGAAGAAGCCCAAGTCTGGTCCTAAGCCTGAGACTAAGTGTTTCTACTGCAAAGGGACTGGTCACTGGAAGCGGAACTACCCCAAGTGATTGGCAGATAATAAGGATGGCAAAGTGAACATAAGTATATTTGATATACATGTTATTGATGTGTACTTTACTAGTGTTTATAGCAACCCCTCAGTATTTGATACTAGTTCAGTTGCTAAGATTAGTAACTCGAAACAGGAGTTGCAGAATAAACAGAGACTAGTTAAGGGTGAAGTGACGATGTGTGTTGGAAGTGATTCCAAGATTGATATGATTATCATCGCACACTCCCTATACTTTCGGGATTAGTGTTGAACCTGAATAAGTGTTATTTGGTGTTTGCGTTGAGCATGAATATGATTTGATCATGTTTATTGTAATACGGTTATTCATTTAAGTAAGAGAATACATTGTTGTTCTGTTTACATGAATAAAACCTTATATGGTTACACACCCAATGAAAATAGTTCGTTGGATCTCGATCGTGGTGATACACATAATCATAATTTTGAAACCAAAAGATGCAAAGTTAATAATGATAGTGCAACTTATTTGTAGCACTGTCGTTTAGGTCATATTGGTGTAAAGCGCATGAAGAAACTCCATGCTGATGGGATTTTGGAATCACTTGATTATGAATCACTTGATTATGAATCACTTGATGCTTGCGAACCATGCCTTTTGGGCAAGATGACTAAAATGCCGTTCTCCAGAACAATGAAGTAAGCAACAGATTTATTGGAGATCATACATACTGATGTATGTGGTCCGGTGAATATTAAGGCTTGCAGCAGGTATCATTATTTTCTGACCTTCACAGATGATTTGAGCAGATATGGGGATATCTACTTGATGAAACATAAGTCTGAAACATTTGAACAGTTGAAAGAATTTCAGAGTGAAGTGGAAAATCATCGTGACAAGAAAATAAAAGTTTCTACGATATGATCGCAGAGGTAAAATATTTGAGTTACGAGTTTGGTCTTCAATTAAAACAATGTGGAATAGTTTCACAAACTCATGCCACATGGAACACCACAGCATAATGGTGTGTCCGAACGTCATAACCGTACTTTATTAGATATGGTGCGATCTATGATGTCTCTTACCGATCTATCACTATCGTTTTGGAGTTATGCATTAGAGACAGCTGCATTCACGTTAAATAGGGCACCATCTAAATCCGTTGAGACGACACCGTGTGAACTATGGTTTGGCAAGAAACCTAAGCTGTCGTTTCTTAAATTTGGGGTTGCGATGCTTATATGAAAAAGTTTCATCCTGATAAGCTCAAACTCAAATCGGAGAAATGCGTCTTCATAGGATATCCAAAGGAAACTATTGGATACACCTTCTATCACAGATCCGAAGGCAAGACTTTTGTTGCTAAATTCGGAAATTTTCTGGAGAAGGAGTTTCTCTCGAAAGAAGTGAGTGGGAGGAAAGTAGAACTTGATGAGGTAACTGTACCTGCTCCCTTATTGGAAAGTAGTACATCACAGAAAACTGTTTCTGTGACACCTACACCAGTTAGTGAGGAAGCTAATGATGATGATCATGAAACTTCAGAACAAGATACTACTGAACCTCGTAGATCAACCAGATAAGATCCGCGCCAGAGTGGTACGATAATCCTTTTCTGGAAGTCATGCTACTAGATCATGATGAACCTACGAACTATGAAGAAGCGATGGTGAGCCCAGATTCCGCAAAGTGGCTTGAAGCCATGAAATCTGAGATGGGATCCATGTATGAGAACAAAGTATGGACTTTGGTTGACTTGCCCGATGATCGGCAAGCAATTGAGAATAAATGGATCTTCAAGAGGGAGACGGACGCTGGTAGTAGTGTTACTATCTACAAAGCTAGAATTGTCGCAAAAGGTTTTCGACAAGTTCAAGGTGTTGACTACGATGAGATTTTCTCACTCGTATCTATGCTTAAGTCTGTCCGAATCATGTTAGCAATTGCCGCATTTTATGAAATCTGGCAAATGGATAAACAAAACTGCATTCCTTAATGGATTTACTAAAGAAGAGTTGTATACGATGCAACTAGAAGGTTTTGTCAATCCTAAAGGTGTCAACTAAATATGCAAGCTCCAGCGATCCATCTATGGACTGGTGCAAGAATCTCGGAGTTGGAATATACGCTTTGATAAGTTGATCAAAGCATATAGTTTTATACAGACTTGCGGTGAAGCCTGTATTTACAAGAAAGTGAGTGGGAGCACTGCAACATTTCTGATAAGTATATGTGAATGACATATTGTTGATCGGAAATAATGTAGAATTATTCTGCAAAGCATAAAGGAGTGTTTGAAAGGAGTTTTTCAAAGAAAGACCTCGGTGAAGCTGCTTACATATTGAGTATCAAGATCTATAGAGATAGATCAAGACACTTGATAAGTTTTTTCAATGAGTACATACCTTGACAAGATTTTGAAGTAGTTCAAAATGGAACAGTCAAAGAAAAGGTTTCTTGCCTGTGTTACAAGGTGTGAAGTTGAGTAAGACTCAAAGCCCGACCACGACAGAAGATAGAAAGAGAATGAAAGTCATTCCCTATGCCTCAGTCATAGGTTCTATAAAATATGCCATGCTGTATACCAGATCTATTGTATGCCCTACCACTGATTTTGGCAAGGGAGTACAATTATGATCTAGGAGTAGATCACTGGACAGCGGTCAAAATTATCCTTAGTGGAATAAGGATATGTTTCTCGATTATGGACGTGACAAAAAGGTTCGTCGTAAAGGGTTACGTCGATGCAAGTTTTTGACACTGATCCAGATGATTCTAAGTCTCAATCTGGATACATATTGAAAGTGGGAGCAATTAGCTAGAGTAGCTCCGTGCAGAGCATTGTTGACATAGAAATTCGCAAAATACTTACAGATCTGTATGTGACAGACCCGTTGACTAAAATTATCTCACAAGCAAAACATGATCACACCTTAGTACTCTTTGGGTGTTAATCACATAGCGATGTGAACTAGATTACCGACTCTAGTAAACCCTTTGGGTGTTGATCACATATCGATGTGAACTATGGGTGTTAATCACATGGTGATGTGAACTATTGCTATTAAATCACATGGCGATGTGAACTAGATTATTGACTCTAGTGCAAGTGGGAGACTGAAGGAAATATGCCCTAGAGGCAATAATAAAGTTATTATTTATTTCCTTATAATCATGATAAATGTTTATTATTCATGCTAGAATTGTATTAACCGGAAACATAATACATGTGTGAATACATAGACAAACAAAGTGTCACTAGTATGCCTCTACTTGACTAGCTCGTTAATCAAAGATGGTTATGTTTTCCTAACCATGAACAATGAGTTGTTATTTGATTAACGAGGTCACATCATTAGTTGAATGATCTGATTGACATGACCCATTCCATTAGCTTAGCACACGATCGTTTAGTATGTTGCTATTGCTTTCTTCATGACTTATACATGTTCCTATGACTATGAGATTATGCAACTCCCGTTTGCCGGAGGAACACTTTGGGTGCTACCAAACGTCACAACGTAACTGGGTGATTATAAAGGAGCATTACAGGTGTCTCCAAAGGTAGATGTTGGGTTGGCGTATTTCGAGATTAGGATTTGTCACTCCGATTGTCGGAGAGGTATCTCTGGGCCCTCTCGGTAATACACATCACATAAGCCTTGCAAGCATTACAACTAATATGTTAGTAGTGAGATGATGTATTACGGAACGAGTAAAGAGACTTGCCGGTAACGAGATTGAACTAGGTATTGGATACCGACGATCGAATCTCGGGCAAGTAACATATCGATGACAAAGGGAACAACTATGTTGTTATGCGGTCTGACCGATAAAGATCTTCGTAGAATATGTAGGAGCCAATATGGGCATCCAGGTCCCGCTATTGGTTATTGACCGGAGACGTGTCTCGGTCATGTCTACATTGTTCTCGAACCCGTAGGGTCCGCACGCTTAAGGTTTCGATGACAGTTATATTATGAGTTTATGAGTTTTGATGTTCCGAAGGAGTTCGGAGTCCCGGATGAGATCGGGGACATGACGAGGAGTCTCGAAATGGTCGAGACGTAAAGATCGATATATTGGACGACTATATTCGGACATCGGAAAGGTTCCGAATGATTCGGGTATTTTTCGGAGTACCGGGTAGTTACGGGAGAAGTAATGGGCCTTGATGGGCTTTAGTGGGAAGAGGAAAAAGGCTGCTGCGCCCCCCCTCCCCTTTGGTCCGAATTGGACTAGGGAAAAGGGGGCCGGCCACCTCTCCTTCTCCTCCTATTCCTTCTCCCTTCCTCCCCTCTTGGTGGACTCCTACTAGGACTTGGAGTCCTAGTAGGACTCCCTATCCTGGCCACACCTTTGCCTTGGCCGGCCTCCTCCTCCTCCATCCTTTATATACGGAGGCAGGGGGCACCCCTAGAACACACAAGTTGATCCTCGTGATCGTTCCTTAGCCGTGTGCGGTGCCCCTCTCCACCATATTCCACCTCGGTCATATTGTTGCAGTGCTTAGGCGAAGCCCTGCGAAGGTAGAACATCAAGATCGTCATCGAGCTGAACGTGTGCTCGAACTCGGAGGTGCCGTAGTTTCGGTGCTTGATCGGTTGGATCATGAAGACGTACGACTACTTCCTCTACGTCGTGTCATCGCTTCCGCAGTCGGTCTGCCTTGGGTACGTAGACAATACTCTCCCCCTCGTTGCTATGCATCACATGATCTTGCGTGTGCGTAGGAATTTTTTTTGAAATTACTACGTTCCCCAACACTATCTATGTTATTATTGCTGAGAGAATTTGCACTAGTGAAAGTATGAACCTTAGGCCTTGTTTCCTACCATTGCAACACCGTTTACGCTCACTTTTACCACTTGTTACCTTGCTGTTTTTACAATTTCAGATTACAAATACCTTTATCTACCATCCATATTGCACTTGTATCACCATCTCTTCACCGAACTAGTGCACCTATACAATTTACCATTGTATTGGGTGTGTTGGGGACACAAGAGATTCTTTGTTATTTGGTTGCAGGGTTGTTTGAGAGAGACCATCTTCATCCTACGCCTTCTACAGATTGATAAACCTTAGGTCATCCACTTGAGGGAAATTTGCTACTGTCCTACAAACCTGTGCACTTGCAGGCCCAACAACGTCTACAAGAAGAAGGTTGTGTAGTAGACATCAAGCTCTTTTCTGGCGCCGTTGCCGGGGAGGCTAGGTAAACGGCACTCACACCCCATCAACTAAGCTCTTTTCTGGCGCCGTTGCCGGGGAGGTGAGTGCTTGAAGGTATATCTTTAGATCTTGCAATCAAATCTTTTTGTTTCTTGTTTTATCACTAGTTTAGTCTATAAAAGAAAACTACAAAAAAATGGCATTGAGTTTATCTCATACGCTTCATCTTTTTAATATCTTTCATGAGAATGATGGAAAGGAAAATTGTGCTCAAGTGTTAGAAGAAGAAATCTATAAAATATTTTGCACTAAATCTTTGAATGATGAGCATGATTGCAATGTTGTTAGTATGAATTCTTTGAATACCCATGATGCTAATGATATGCAAAGCCACAAGCTTGAGGATGCTATGTTTGATGAATATGATATTTTTTGCCCCTCTAGTTTTGATGAGCAAATTTATTATGATGAAAGCATGCCTCCTATTTATGATGATTATATTGATGAAAGTGCGTTTGGAAGAGTGTCAACTTTAGGTAGTATTGATCCCACTATTTTGGAGGATGTTGAATCTTATTGTGATGAATATGAAAGTGGATTTGGAAGAGTGTCAAATTTATTTAGTGATGATTCCACTATTTTGGAAGAGGTTCCAATTGATTATGAGAACAAAGTTGCTATCTATGATGATTTTTTTGATGACTTGTATGCTATTAAGAATAATGATAACCATGAAACTTGTCATCATGATTTTAGTTTTCAATTGGATTATGCTTCACATGATAGTTATTTTGTTGAGTTTGCTCCCACTACTATTGATGAGAATAAATTTGCTTATGTGGAGAGTAGTAAAATTTCTATGCTTGTAGATCATGAAAAGAATGCTTTAGGTGCTGGTTATATTGTTGAATTCATTCATGATGCTACTGAAAAATATTATGAGGGAGGAATATATGCTTGTAGAATTGCAATAATATCAAGTTTCCTCTCTATGTGCTTAAAATCTTGAAGCTATGCTTGTTTTGCCTTCCTATGCTAGTTGATTATTGTTCCCATAAGTTGTTTGTCACAAAATCCCTATGCATAGGAAGTGGGTTAGACTTAAATGTGCTAGTCATATTCTTCATGATGCTCCCATTATGTTTCAATTCTTATCTTTTATGTGAGCATCATTGTCATCATCATGCCTAACTAGAAATGCATTAAAGAAAAGCGCTTGTTGGGACACAACCCAATATTTACCCTTACTGTTTTTGTGTGTCCACATGATTATTCTACTATAGTAATCATGTTTTATAGCTTTTGTTTCAATAAAGTGCCAAATAGAGCCTTTGGGAAGACTTGGGTGAAGTCAATGTGATCTTGCTGTAAAAAACAGAAACTTTGCGCTCACGAGATTAGCTGTCATTTTTTTTACTGGAAAGTGATTTTAGGTTGATTCTTTTTGGAGATGATTAATAGAAAAATTCCTCAGGTCCACCAATTTATTTCATAATTTTGGGGGTTCCATAAGTATACGTTTGATACAGATTACTACAGACTGTTCTGTTTTTGACAGATTCTGTTTTCATTGTGTTGATTGCTTATTTTGATGAATCTATGGCTAGTATGTAAGGGTATGAACCATAGAGAACTTGGAATACAGTATATATTACACCAATATGAATTTAGAATGAGTTCATTACAGTACCTAAGTGGTGGTTTTATTTTCTTATACTAACGGAGCTTACGAGTTTTGTTTTGAGTTTTGTGTGGTTGAACTTTTCAAGTTTTGGGTAAAGATTCGATGAACTATGGAATAAGGAGTGGAAAGAGCCTAATATTGGGGATGCCCAAGGCACCCCAAGGTAATATCCAAGGACAACCAAGAGCCTAAGCTTGGGGATGCCCCGGAAGGCATCCCCTCTTTCGTCTTCGTTCATCGGTAAATTTACTTGGAGCTATATTTTTATTCGCCACATGATATGTGTTTTGCTTGGATCGTCATTTTCTTTTGTTAGTATTTGCTTGCTGTTATTTAAAATAATGTTTCGCCTCTTTATTTTCAATAAAAATTTCAAGGATAGCCTTTACCATGCTTATTTTGCTAGTATACATGTTGCTGTTTGAAAACAGAAAGTTTACCTCTGTTGTAAAAATTCCCTAGAAAAGTCAGAGAGTGATATAATGTTGAATCTCTTTTCAGAATGAGCTCTCATAAATCTTTTACAGCTTAGTATTTCTCTCATAATTTTTGGAGTTAGGGAAGTATGATGAATCTTACATTCTTTACAGACTATACTGCTTTGGCAGATTGCTGTTATGTTTGCATTGTTTGCCTATGCTTGCTTGTTTAATGATTCTATTTGAGGATAGGAGTATTAAATATGCAGAGACATTTAGTATTCAATGTTGAATAATAATGTTAGTGATTTGTTACAGTAGAAAATGATAAGGTTTTGCATTGGTTTATACTAACCTGTCTCACGAGTTCTTGTTGAGTTTGGTGTGGATGAAGCTTTTGATAAAAAGAGAAACCATGATATGAGAGGAATTAAGGAGACTCAAAAGCTCAAGCTTGGGGATGCCCAAGGCACCCCAAGATAATATTTCAAGAAGTCTCAAGCATCTAAGCTTGGGGATGCCCCCTTAGGCATCCCACCTTTCTCCTTCAACAATTATCGGTTAGTATCGGTTGAACCTAAGTTTTTGCTTCTTCAGTTGAGTTGTGCTATCTTTGCAAATGTCATTTTATTTTGTTTTGTTTGCTGCTTGAATAAAATACCAAGATCTGAAATTCTTTTATGAGAGAGAGTCTTTAGTTGCATAATTATTTAGCTACTCATTGATCTTCACTTATATCTTTTTGGAGTAGTTTTTCATTTACTCGTGTGCTTCACTTATATCCTATGAGTAATTGGTTGAATGAGTTGAATGTCATAAATCTGAAATTATATATGTTTCATTTGATTATCCCATGGGGAGTAATGACTTCACACCTAAGAAGTAGAAATAGTAAGTTTATTGAAGGTTAGCAAGCATTTTATTGGTCATTTGAACAATTCATGAAAAAATATTTAAGGAAGAGAGATTTCACATATAAATATATTATCATGGACATCTTTTATAATTGTGAGCACTCATTAAGTATGACATGCTAAAGATTTGATGTTGGACAAGGAAGACAACGTAATGGGTTATGTTTTCTCACATCTCAGTTAAAGTATATTGTCATGGATCATTCAAACATGTTGAGCTTGCCTTTCCCCCTCATGCTAGCCTAAATATCTGTACTAAGCAGGAATACTGCTTGTGCATCCAATATCCTTAAACCTAGTTTTTGCCATGAGTGTCCACCATATCTACCTATATGCGGTATTCACCTGCCGTTCCAAGTAAATTTGCATGTGCCAAACTCTAAACCTTCAAATTATAATCTGTTTTGTATGCCTGAATTGCTCATGTAGCAACTAGGGGATGTCAGTGTCATCCATGCTAGGTGGGTTATTCTTAAGAGGAGTGGACTCCGCTCCTCATTCACGAGAAAGTGGCGGTAACCGGGATGCCCAGTCCCATGATCAAAAAAATCAAAATCAAATCAAAATAATTGCAAACAAAACTCCCCCAGGTTTGATGTTAGTTGGAGGCACCCGTTGTTTCAGGCAAGCCATGGATTGATGATTGTTGGTGGAGGGGGAGTAAAAACTTTGACCATTCTATTTGGGAACCGCCTATAATGTATGTACTATGTAAGATATTGGGAACTCTTGGTTGTTATGTTGACATTGAGATCATACCTTTCAAAATTATTTATCTCTATTTCAAAATCGAGCTCTGGCACCTCTGCAAATCCCTGCTTCCCTCTGCGAAGGGCCTATCTTTTACTTTATGTCTTTTAATTTATGCAAGAGTCAAGGTGATCTTCACCTTCCCTTTTTCATTTTATCCTTTGGCAAGCAATTTGTGTTGGGGTGATCCTGATTTATATATCCAATTGGATGTAAGTTAGCATGAACTATTATTGTTGACATCACCCAAAGGTGAATACATTTGGAGGTAGCACTATAAGCCCCTATCTTTCTCAGTGTCCGATTAAAACTCCATAACCACAAGTATTGCGTGAGTGTTAGCAATTTTAGAAGACTATATGATAGTTGAGTATGTGAAGTTTGCTAAATCAAATCTCTGACATAGACCCTTCCTGAAAATAAGATGAATTGCAATTGTTTGATGACTGAGAATGAAGTTTGCTAGTTTTCAAGAAAGTTTATGGTTTATGCTTTAACATGTGAATAGCTTGTTACTTGATCATGAAAAGTTTTATGAGATGAGCTATTGTTATGACATATAATTATGCTAGCAAAGGTGATTGAAATTATCATTGATCAAACTTGTGCACCTGCTAGCATTCACACTTCATAAATTCTTTCTTTTATCATTTACCTACTCGAGGACGAGTAGGAATTAAGCTTGGGGATGCTGATATGTCTCCAACGTATCTATAATTTATGAAGTATTCATGCTATTTTATTATCTGTTTTGAATGATTACGGGCTTTATTATACACTTTTATATTACTTTTGGGACTAACCTATTAACCGGAGGCCCAGCCCATATTGTTGTTTTATTGCATGTTTCAGTATTTCGAAGAAAAGGAATATCAAACGGAGTCCAAATGGAACGAAACCTTCGGAAAAGTTATTTTTGGAACAGAACCAATCCGAGGAACTTGGAGTGCAAGCCAGGGGATCATCGAGGAGGCCACGAGACAGGGGGCGTGCCCACCCCCCTGGGCGCGCCCTACCCTCTTGTGTGCCCCTCGAGGCTCCCCCGACCGACTTCTTTCGCCTATATATTCCCTCGTACCCTAAAAACATCGAATATCAAGATAGATTGGAAGTTCCACCGCCGCGAGCCTCTGTAGCCACCAGAAACCTCTCGAGAGCCCTTCCCGGCACCTTGCCGGAGGGGGGATCCTTCACCAGTGGGCATCTTCATCATCCTGGCGCTCTCCATGACGAGGAGGGAGTAGTTCACCCTCGGGGCTGAGGGTATGTACCAGTAGCTATGTGTTTGATCTCTCTCTCTCTCTCTCTCTCTCTCTCTCTCTCGTGTTCTCTCTCGTGTTCCCTCTATGGCACGATCTTGATGTATCCCGAGCTTTGCTATTATAGTTGGATCTTATGATGTTTCTCCCCCTCTACTCTTTTGTAATGGATTGAGTTTTCCCCTTTGAAGTTATCTTATCGGATTGAGTCTTTTATGATTTGAGAACACTTGATGTATGTCTTTCCTTGATTATCTGTGGTGACAATGGGATATCATTTGCCACTTGATGTATGTTTTGGTGACCAACTTGCGGGTTCCACCCATGAACCTATGCATAGGGGTTGGCACACGTTTTCGTCTTGACTCTCCGGTAGAAACTATGGGGCACTCTTTGAAGTACTTTGTGTTGGTTGAATAGATGAATATGAGATTGTGTGATGCTTATCGTATAATCATGCCCACGGATACTTGAGGTGATAATAGAGTATCTAGGTGACATTAGGGTTTTGGTTGATTTGTGTCTTAATGTGTTATTCTAGTATGAACTCTATGATAGATTGAGCGGAAAGAATAGCTTCATGTTATTTTACTACAAACTCTTGAATAGATAGAACAGAAAGGATAACTTTGAGGTGGTTTCGTACCCTAACATAATGTCTTCGTTTGTTCTCCTCTATTGGTGGCTTTGGAGTGACTCTTTGTTGCATGTTGAGGGATTGTTATATGATCTATCTATGTTATTATTGTTGAGAGAACTTGCACTAGTGAAAGTATGAACCTTATGCCTTGTTTCCTACCATTGCAACACCGTTTACGCTCACTTTTACCACTTGTTACCTTGCTGTTTTTATAATTTCAGATTACAAATACCTTTATCTGTTGGGTAACGTAGTAATTTCAAAAAATTTCCTACGCACATGCAAGATCATGGTGATGGCATAGCAACGAGAGAGGAGAATATTGTCCACGTACCCTCGTAGACCAAGCGTTATCACAACGCGGTTGATGTAGTCGTACGTCTTCACGACTCGACCGATCCAAGCACCGAACGTACGGCACATCCGCGTTCAGCACACGTTCAGCTCGATGACGTTCCCCGGGCTCCAATCCAGCAAAGCGTCGGGGATGAGTTTCGTCAACATGACGGCGTGGTGACGATGATGATGTTCTACCGGCGCAGGGCTTCGCCTAAACTCCGCGACGATATGACCGAGGTGGAATATGGTGGAGGGGGGCACCGCACACGGCTAAGGAACGATCCGTAGATCAACTTGTGTGTCATGGGGTGCCCCCTGCCCCCGTATATAAAGGAGCAAGGGGAGAGGTGGCCGGCCCTAGGAGGGGGCGCGCCAAGTGTGGAGTCCTACTAGGACTCCCTAGTCCTAGTAGGATTCCACCTCCCTTGTTGGAGTAGGAGAAGGGGGAAAGAGGGGGAGAGGAGGAAGGAAAGGGGGGCCGCACCCCTTGTCCAATTCGGATCAGAGGGGGGCTGCGCGCCTCCTTCCTTTCGGCCTCTCTCCTCTATTCCCGTATGGCCCAATAAGGCCCATATACTCCCCGGCGAATTCCTGTAACTCTCCGGTACTCCGAAAAATACCCGAATCACTCGGAACCTTTCCGAACTCCGAATATAGTCGTCCAATATATCGATCTTTACGTCTCGACCATTTCGAGACTCCTCGTCATGTCCCCGATCTCATCCGGGACTCCGAACTCCTTCGGTACATCAAAACTCATAAACTCATAATATAACTGTCATCGAAACCTTAAGCTTGCGGACCCTACGGGTTCGAGAACTATGTAGACATGCCCTAGAACTATTCTCGATCAATAACCAATAGCGGAACCTGGATGTCCATATTGGTTCCTACATATTCTACGAAGATCTTTATCGGTCAAACCGCATAACAACATACGTTGTTTTCTTTGTCATCGGTATGTTACTTGCCTGAGATTCGATCGTCGGTATCCAATACCTAGTTCAATCTCGTTACCGGCAAGTCTCTTTACTCGTTCCATAATACATCATCCCACAACTAACTCATTAGTTGCAATGCTTGCAAGGCTTAAGTGATGTGCATTACCGAGAGGGCCCAGAGATACCTCTCCGACAATCGGAGTGACAAAACCTAATCTCGAAATACGCCAACCCAACATGTACCTTTGGAGACACCTGTAGAGCACCTTTATAATCACCCAGTTACGTTGTGACATTTGGTAGCACACAAAGTGTTCCTCTGGTAAACGGGAGTTGCATAATCTCATAGTCACATGAACATGTATAAGTCATGAAGAAAGCAGTAGCAACATACTAAACGATCGTGTGCTAAGCTAACGGAATGGGTCAAGTCAATCACATCATTCTCCTAATGATGTGATCCCGTTAATCAAATGACAACTCTTTTGTCCATGGCTAGGAAACTTAACCATCTTTGATTCACGAGCTAGTCAAGTAGAGGCATACTAGTGACACTATGTTTGTCTATGTATTCACACATGTATTATGTTTCCGGTTAATACAATTCTAGTATGAATAATAAACATTTATCATTAAATAAGGAAATAAATAATAACTTTATTGTTGCCTCTAGGGCATATTTCCTTCAGTCTCCCACTTGCACTAGAGTCAATAATCTCGTTCACATCACCATGTGATTTAACATCAATATTCACATCTGTATGTGATTAATACCCATAGTTCACATCGTCATGTGATCAACGCCCAAAGGGTTTACTAGAGTCAGTAATCTAGTTCACATCGCTATGTGATTAACACCCAAAGAGTACTAAGGTGTGATCATGTTTTGCTTGTGAGATAATTTTAGTCAACAGGTCTGTCACAATCAGAGCCGTAAGTATTTTGCAAATTTCTATGTCTACAATGCTCTGCATGGAGCTACTCTAGCTAATTGCTCCCACTTTCAATATGTATCCAGATTGAGACTCAGAGTCATCTAGATTAGTGTTAAAACTTGCATCAACGTAACCCTTTACGACGAACCTTTTTTCACTTCCATAATCGAGAAACATATCCTTATTCCACTAAGGATAATTTTGACCGCTGTCCATTGATCTACTCCTAGATCACTATTGCACTCCCTTGCCAAGCTTAGTGGTAGGGTATGCAATAGATCTGGTACACATCATGACATACTTTA
This sequence comes from Triticum dicoccoides, assembly GCF_002162155.2. Lineage (NCBI taxonomy): Eukaryota > Viridiplantae > Streptophyta > Magnoliopsida > Poales > Poaceae > Triticum > Triticum dicoccoides. The sequence goes on from NC_041383.1 coordinate 24,260,779, forward strand.
TAGAACCTATGGCTGATGCATAGGGAATGACTTTCATTCTCTTTCTATCTTCTGCCGTGGTCAGGTTTTGAGTCTTACTCAATCTCACACCTTGTAACACAGGCAAGAACTCTTTCTTTGACTGTTCCATTTTGAACTACTTCAAAATCTTGTCAAGGTATGTATTCATTGAAAAACTTATCAAGCGTCTTGATCTATCTCTATAGATCTTGATGCTCAATATGTAAGCAGCTTCACCGAGGTCTTTCTTTGTAAAACTCCTTTCAAACACTCCTTTATGCTTTGCAGAATAATTCTACATTATTTTCGATCAACAATATGTCATTCACATATACTTATCAGAAAGGCTGTAGTGCTCCCACTCACTTTCTTGTAAATACAGGACTTTCCAAAAGTCTGTATAAAACCATATGCTTTGATCAACACATCAAAGCGTATATTCCAACTCAGAGATGCTTGCACCAGTCCATTGATGGATCACTGGAGCTTGCACATTTTGTTAGCACCTTTAGGATTAACAAAATCTTCTGGTTGCATCATATACAACTCTTCTATAAGAAAACCATTAAGGAATGCAGTTTTGACATCCATTTGCCAGATTTCATAAAATGTGGCAATTGCTAACATGATTCAGACAGACTTTTAAGCATCGATACGAGTGAGAAAATCTCATTGTATTCAACATCTTGAACTTTGTCAAAAACCTTTTTCAACAAGTCTAGCTTTATAGATAGTAACACTACTATCAGCATCTGTCTTCCTCTTGAAGATCCATTTATTTAACATGGCTTGCTGATCATCGAGCAAGTCAATCAAAGTCCATACTTTGTTCTCATACATGGATCATATCTCAGATTTTATGGCCTCAAGCCATTTCGCGGAATCTGGGCTCATCATCGCTTCCTCATAGTTCATAGGTTTATCATGGTCTAGTAACATGACTTCTAGAATAGGATTACCGTACCACTCTGGTGCGGATCTTACTCTGGTTGACCTACGAGGTTTTGGTAGTAACTTGATCTTGAAGTTTCATGATCATCATCATTAGCTTCCTCACTAATTGGTGTAGGCATCACTGGAACTGATTTCAGTGATGAACTAGTTTCCAATTCGGGAGAAGGTACAAATTACCTTATTAAGCTCTACTTTCCTCCCACTCACTTCTTTCGAGAGAAACTCCTTCTCTAGAAAGGATCCATTCTTAACAACGAATGTTTTGCCTTTGGATCTGTGATAGAAGGAGTACCCAACAGTTTCCTTTGGGTATTCTATGAAGACGCACTTTTCTGATTTGGGTTCGAGCTTATCAGGTTGAAAACCTTTTTCACATAAGCATCGCAACTCCAAACTTTAAGAGACGACGACTTAGGTTTACTGCTAAACCATAGTTCATATGGTGTCGTCTCAACGGATTTAATGGTGCCCTATTTAACGTGAATGCAGCTGTCTCTAATGCATAACCCCAAAACGATATTGGTAAATCAGTAAGATACATCATTGATCGCACCATATCAAATAAAGTGCGGTTATGACGTTCGGACACACCATTAGGTTATGGTGTTCCATGTGGCGTGAGCTGTGAAACTATTCCACATTGTTTTATATGAAGGCCAAACTCGTAACTCAAATATTCTCCTCCACGATCAGATCGTAGAAACTTTATTTTCTTGTTACGATGATTCTCCACTTCACTCTGAAATTCTTTGAACTTTTCAAATGTTTCAGACTTGTGCTTCATTAAGTAGATATAATCATATCTGCTCAAATCATCTTGTGAAGGTCAGAAAATAACGATACCTACCACGAGCATCAACACTCATTGGACCGCATACATCGGTATGTATTATTTCCAACAAGTCAGTATGTCGTTCCATTGTTCCGAACAACGGAGTTTCAGTCATCTTGCCCAAAAGGCACGGTTCGCAAGCATCAAATGATTCATAATCAAGTGATTCCAAAAACCCATCAGCATGGAGTTTCTTCATGCGTTTTACACCGATATGACCGAAACGGCAGTGCCACAAATAAGTTGTACTATCATTATTAACTTTGCATCTTTTGGCATCAATATTATGAATATGTGTATCACTACGATCGAGATCCAACAAACTACTTTCATTGGGTGTATGACCATTGAAGGTTTTATTCATTTAAACAGAACAACAATTATTCTCTGATTTTAAATGAATAACTGTATTGCAATAAACATGATCAAATCATATTCATGCTCAATGCAAACGCCAAATAACATTTATTTAGGTTTAACACTAATCCCGAAAGTATAGGGAGTGTGCGATGATGATCATATCAATCTTGGAACTACTTCCAACACTCATCGTCACTTCCCCTTCAACTAGTCTTTGTTTATTCTGTAACTCCTGTTTCGAGTTACTAATCTTAGCAACCGAACAAGTATCAAATACTCAGGGGCTACTATAAACACTAGTAAAGCACACATCAATAACCTGTATATCAAATATACCCTTGTTCACTTTGCCATCCTTCTTATCCACCAAATATTTGGAGTAGTTCCACTTCCAGTGACCATTTCCTTTGCAGTAGAAGCACTCAGTTTCAGGCTTTAGGTTCAGCTTTGGGCTTCTTCGCCGGAGTGACAACTTGCTTGTCATTCTACTTGAAGTTCCCTTTCTTTCCCTTTGCCATTCTCTTGAAACTAGTGGTCTTGTCAATCATCAACACTTGATGCTCTTTCTTGATTTCTACCTTCGTCGATTTCAACATCACGAAGAGCTCGGGAATCGTTTTCATCATCCTTTGCATACTATAGTTCATCACGAAGTTCTACTAACTTGGTGATGGTGACTAGAGAATTCTATCAATCACTATCTTATCTGGAAGATTAACTCCCACTTGATTCAAGCGATTGTAGTACCCAGACAATCTGAGCACTTGCTCACTAGTTGAGCGATTCTCCTCCATCCTTTAGCTATAGAACTTGTTGGAGACTTCATATCTCTCAACCTGGGTATTTGCTTGAAATATTAACTTCAATTCCTGGAACATCTCATATGGTCCATGACGTTCAAAGCGTCTTTGAAGTCCCGATTCTAAGCCGTTAAGTATGGTGCACTAAAATATCAAGTAGTCATCATATTGAGCTAGCCAAACGTTCATAACGTCTGCATCTGCTCCTGCAATAGGTCTGTCACCTAGCGGTGCATTAAGGACATAATTCTTCTGTGCAGCAATGAGGATAAACCTCAGATCACGGATCCAATCCGCATCATTGCTACTAACATTTTTCAACATAATTTTCTCTAGGAACATATCAAAATAAACAAATGAAAGCAACAACGCGAGCTATTGATCTACAACATAATTTGCAAAATACTACCAGGACTAAGTTCATGATAAATTTAAGTTCAATTAATCATATTACTTAAGAACTCCCACTTAGACAGACATCTCTCGAGTCATCTAAGTGATCACGTGATCCAAATCAACTAAACCATAACCGATCATCACGTGAGATGGAGTAGTTTTCAATGGTGAACATCACTATGTTGATCATATCTACTATATGATTCACGCTCGACCTTTCGGTCTCCGTGTTCCGAGGCCATATCTGCATATGCTAGGCTCATCAAGTTGAACCTGAGTATTCCGCGTGTGCAAAACTGGCTTGCACCCGTTGTAGATGGACGTAGAGCTTATCACACCCGATCATCACGTGGTGTCTGGGCATGACGAACTTTGCCAACGGTGCATACTCAGGGAGAACACTTCTTGATAATTAGTGAGAGATCATCTTAAAATGCTACCGTCAATCAAAGCAAGAATAAGATGTATAATAGATAAACATCATATGCAATCAAAATATGTGACATGATATGGCCATGATCATCTTGCGCCTTTGATCTCCATCTCCAAAGTATTGTCATGATCTCTATCGTCACCGGCACGACACCATGATCTTCATCATCTTGATCTACATCAATGTGTCATCACATGGTTGTCTCACCAACTATTGCTTTTGCAACTATTGCTATCACATAGCGATAAAGTAAAGCAATTATTTGGCACTTGCATCTTATGCAACAAAGAGACAACCATAGAGCTTGTGCCAGTTGCCGATAACTTCAACAAAACATGATCATCTCATACAACAACTTATATCTCATCACGTCTTGACCATATCACATCACAACATGCCCTGCAAAAACAAGTTAGACGTCTTCTACTTTGTTGTTGCAAGTTTTACGTGGCTGCTACGGGCTGAGCAAGAACCGTTCTTACCTACGCATCAAAACCACAACGATAGTTTTTCAAGTTGGTGCTGTTTTAACCTTCTCAAGGACCGGGCGTAGCCATACTCGGTTCAACTAAAGTTGGAGAAACTGACACCCGCTAGTCACCTGTGTGCAAAGCACGGCGGTAAAACCAGTCTCGCGTAAGCGTACGCGTAATGTCGGTCCGGGCCGCTTCATCCAACAATACCGCCGAACCAAAGTATGACATGCTGGTAAGCAGTATGACTTGTATTGCCCACAACTCACTTGTGTTCTACTCGTGCATATAACATCAACGCATAAAACCTAGGCTCTGATACCACTGTTGGGTAACGTAGTAATTTCAAAAAAATTCCTACGCACATGCAAGATCATGGTGATGGCATAGCAACGAGAGAGGAGAGTATTGTCCACGTACCCTCGTAGACCGTAAGCGGAAGCGTTATCACAACGCGGTTGATGTAGTCGTACGTCTTCACGACTCGACCGATCCAAGCACCGAACGTACGACACCTCCACGTTCAGCACACGTTCAGCTCGATGACGTTCCCTGGGCTCCAATCCAGCAAAGCGTCGGGGATGAGTTTCATCAGCACGACGGCGTGGTGACGATGATGATGTTCTACCGGCGCAGGGCTTCGCCTAAACTCCGCGACGATATGACCGAGGTGGAATATGGTGGAGGAGGGCACCACACACGGCTAAGGAACGATCCGTAGATCAACTTGTGTGTCGTGGGGTGCCCCCTGCCCCTGTATATAAAGGAGCAAGGGGAGAGGTGGCCGGCCCTAGGAGGGGGCGCGCCAAGTGTGGAGTCCTACTAGGACTCCCTAGTCCTAGTAGGATTCCACCTCCCTTGTTGGAGTAGGAGAAGGGGGAAAGAGGGGGAGAGGAGGAAGGAAAGGGGGGCCGCACCCCTTGTCCAATTCGGACCAGAGGGGGGCTGCGCGCCTCCTTCCTTTCGGCCTCTCTCCTCTATTCCCGTATGGCCCAATAAGGCCCATATACTCCCCGGTGAATTCCCGTAAGTCTCCGGTACTCCGAAAAATACCCGAATCACTCGGAACCTTTCCGAACTCCGAATATAGTCGTCCAATATATCGATCTTTACGTCTTGACCATTTCGAGACTCCTCGTCATGTCCCCGATCTCATCCGGGACTCCGAACTCCTTCGGTACATCAAAACTCATAAACTCATAATATAACTGTCATCGAAACCTTAAGCGTGCGGACCCTACGGGTTCGAGAACTATGTAGACATGACCTAGAACTATTCTCGATCAATAACCAATAGCGGAACCTGGATGTCCATATTGGTTCCTACATATTCTACGAAGATCTTCATCGGTCAAACCGCATAACAACATACGTTGTTCCCTTTGTCATCGGTATGTTACTTGCCCGAGATTCGATCGTCGGTATCCAATACCTAGTTCAATCTCGTTACCGGCAAGTCTCTTTACTCGTTCCGTAATACATCATCCCACAACTAACTCATTAGTTGCAATGCTTGCAAGGCTTAAGTGATGTGTATTACCGAGAGGGCCCAGAGATACCTCTCCGACAATCGGAGTGACAAAACCTAATCTCGAAATACGCCAACCCAACATGTACCTTTGGAGACACCTATAGAGCACCTTTATAATCACCCAGTTACGTTGTGACGTTTGGTAGCACACAAAGTGTTCCTGTGGTAAACGGGAGTTGCATAATCTCATAGTCACAGGAACATGTATAAGTCATGAAGAAAGCAGTAGCAACATACTAAACGATCGTGTGCTAAGCTAACGGAATGGGTCAAGTCAATCACATCATTCTCCTAATGATGTGATCCCGTTAATCAAATGAAAACTCTTTTGTCCATGGCTAGGAAACTTAACCATCTTTGATTCACGAGCTAGTCAAGTAGAGGCATACTAGTGACACTATGTTTGTCTATGTATTCACACATGTATTATGTTTCCGGTTAATACAATTCTAGCATGAATAATAAACATTTATCGTGAAATAAGGAAATAAATAATAACTTTATTATTGCCTCTAGGGCATATTTCCTTCATTATGTACCATCCATATTGCACTTGTATCACCTTCTCTTCGCCGAACTAGTGCACCTATACAATTTACCATTGTATTGGGTGTATTGGGGACACAAGAGACTCTTTGTTATTTGGTTGCAGGGTTGTTTGAGAGAGACCATCTTCATCCTATGCCTCCTATGGATTGATAAACCATAGGTCATCCACTTGAGAGAAATTTGCTACTGTCCTACAAACCTGTGCACTTGCAGGCCCAACAACGTCTACAAGAAGAAGGTTGTGTAGTAGACATCAAGCCCGTTCCGGCACCCTTCCGGAGGGGGGATCCCTCACCGGTGGCCATCTTCATAATCCCGGCGCTCTCCATGACGAGGAGGGAGTAGTTCACCCTCGGGGCTGAGGGTATGTACCAGTAGCTATGTGTTTGATCTCTTTTTCTCGTGTTCTCTCTCGTGTTCCCTCTATGGAACGATCTTGATGTATCCCGAGCTTTCCTATTATAGTTGGATCTTATGATGTTTCTCCCCCTCTACTGTCTTGTGATGAATAGAGTTTTCCTCTCGAAGTTATCTTATCGGATTGAGTCTTTAATGATTTGAGAACACTTGATGTGTGTCTTGCCGTGCTTATCTGTGGTGACAATGGGATATCATGTGCCACTTGATGTATGTTTTGGTGATCAACTTGCGGGTTCCGCCCATGAACCTATGCATAAGGTTTGGCACACGTTTTCGTCTTGACTCTCCGGTAGAAACTTTAGGGCACTCTTTGAAGTACTTTGTGTTGGTTGAATAGATGAATCTGAGATTGTGTGATGCATATCGGATAATCATGCCCACGGATACTTGATGTGACAACGGAATATCTAGGTGACATTAGGATTTTGGTTGATTTGTGTCTTAAGGTGTTATTCTAGTATGAACTCTATGATAGATTGAGCGGAAAGAATAGCTTCATGTTATTTTACTACGAACTCTTGAATAGATAGAACAGAAAGGATAACTTTGAGGTGGTTTCGTACCCTACCATAATGTCTTCGTTTGTTCTCCGCTATTAGTGGCTTTGGAGTGACTCTTTGTTACATGTTGAGGGATTGTTATATGATCTATCGATGTTATTATTGTTGAGAGAACTTGCACTAGTGAAAGTATGAACCCTATGCCTTGTTTCCTACCATTGCAATACCATTTACGCTCACTTTTATCATTAGTTACCTTGCTGTTTTTATAATTTCAGATTACAAAAACCTTTATCTACCATCCATATTGCACTTGTATCACCATCTCTTCGCTGAACTAGTGCACCTATACAATTTACCATTGTATTGGGTGTGTTGGGGACACAAGAGACTCTTTGTTATTTGGTTACAGGGTTGTTTGAGAGAGACCATCTTCATCCTACGCCTCCCACGGATTGATAAACCTTAGGTCATCCACTTGAGGGAAATTTGCTACTGTCGTACAAACCCGTGCACTTGCAGGCCCAACAACGTCTACAAGAAGAAGGTTGTGTAGTAGACGTCAAGCTCTTTTCTGGCGCCGTTGCCGGGGAGGTGAGTGCTTGAAGGTATATCTTTAGATCTTGCAATCGAATCTTTTTGTTTCTTGTTTTTCAGACTTGTGCTTCATTAAGTAGATATACTCATATCTGCTCAAATCATCTTGTGAAGGTCAGAAAATAACGATACCTACCACGAGCATCAACACTCATTGGACCGCATACATCGGTATGTATTATTTCCAACAAGTCAGTATCTCGTTCCATTGTTCCGAACAACGGAGTTTCAGTCATCTTGCCCAAAAGGCACGCTTCGCAAGCATCAAATGATTCATAATCAAGTGATTCCAAAAACCCATCAGCATGGAGTTTCTTCATGCGTTTTACACCGATATGACCCAAACGGCAGTGCCACAAATAAGTTGTACTATCATTATTAACTTTGCATCTTTTGGCATCAATATTATGAATATGTGTATCACTACGATCGAGATCCAACAAACTATTTTCATTGGGTGTATGACCATTGAAGGTTTTATTCATTTAAACAGAACAACAATTATTCTCTGATTTTAAATGAATAACTGTATTGCAATAAACATGATCAAATCATATTCATGCTCAATGCAAACGCCAAATAACATTTATTTAGGTTTAACACTAATCCCGAAAGTATAGGGAGTGTGCGATGATGATCATATCAATCTTGGAACTACTTCCAACACTCATCGTCACTTCCCCTTCAACTAGTCTTTATTTATTCTGTAACTCCTGTTTCGAGTTACTAATCTTAGCAACCGAACAAGTATCAAATACTCAGGGGCTACTATAAACACTAGTAAAGCACACATCAATAACCTGTATATCAAATATACCCTTGTTCACTTTGCCATCCTTCTTATCCACCAAATATTTGGAGTAGTTCCACTTCCAGTGACCATTTCCTTTGCAGTAGAAGCACTTAGTTTCAGGCTTTAGGTTCAGCTTTGGGCTTCTTCGCCGGAGTGACAACTTGCTTGTCATTCTACTTGAAGTTCCCTTTCTTTCCCTTTGCCATTCTCTTGAAACTAGTGGTCTTGTCAATCATCAACACTTGATGCTCTTTCTTGATTTCTACCTTCGTCGATTTCAACATCACGAAGAGCTCGGGAATCGTTTTCATCATCCTTTGCATACTATAGTTCATCACGAAGTTCTACTAACTTGGTGATGGTGACTAGAGAATTCTATCAATCACTATCTTATCTGGAAGATTAACTCCCACTTGATTCAAGCGATTGTAGTACCCAGACAATCTGAGCACTTGCTCACTAGTTGAGCGATTCTCCTCCATCCTTTAGCTATAGAACTTGTTGGAGACTTCATATCTATCAACCTGGGTATTTGCTTGAAATATTAACTTCAATTCCTGGAACATCTCATATGGTCCATGACGTTCAAAGCGTCTTTGAAGTCCCGATTCTAAGCCGTTAAGTATGGTACACTAAACTATCAAGTAGTCATCATATTGAGCTAGCCAAACGTTCATAACGTCTGCATCTGCTCCTGCAATAGGTCTGTCACCTAGCGGTGCATTAAGGACATAATTCTTCTGTGCAGCAATGAGGATAAACCTCAGATCACGGATCCAATCCGCATCATTGCTACTAACATTTTTCAACATAATTTTCTCTAGGAACATATCAAAATAAACAAATGAAAGCAACAACGCGAGCTATTGATCTACAACATAATTTGCAAAATACTACCAGGACTAAGTTCATGATAAATTTAAGTTCAATTAATCATATTACTTAAGAACTCCCACTTAGACAGACATCTCTCGAGTCATCTAAGTGATCACGTGATCCAAATCAACTAAACCATAACCGATCATCACGTGAGATGGAGTAGTTTTCAATGGTGAACATCACTATGTTGGTCATATCTACTATATGATTCACGCTCGACCTTTCGGTCTCCGTGTTCCGAGGCCATATCTGCATATGCTAGGCTCGTCAAGTTTAACCTGAGTATTCCGCGTGTGCAAAACTGGCTTGCACCCGTTGTAGATGGACGTAGAGCTTATCACACCCGATCATCACGTGGTGTCTGGGCACGACGAACTTTGCCAACGGTGCATACTCAGGGAGAACACTTCTTGATAATTAGTGAGAGATCATCTTAAAATGCTACCGTCAATCAAAGCAAGAATAAGATGTATAATAGATAAACATCATATGCAATCAAAATATGTGACATGATATGGCCATGATCATCTTGCGCCTTTGATCTCCATCTCCAAAGTATTGTCATGATCTCTATCGTCACCGGCACGACACCATGATCTTCATCATCTTGATCTACATCAATGTGTCATCACATGGTTGTCTCACCAACTATTGCTCTTGCAACTATTGCTATCACATAGCGATAAAGTAAAGCAATTATTTGGCACTTGCATCTTATGCAACAAAGAGACAACCATAGAGCTTCTGCCAGTTGCCGATAACTTCAACAAAACATGATCATCTCATACAACAACTTATATCTCATCACGTCTTGACCATATCACATCACAACATGCCCTGCAAAAACAAGTTAGACGTCTTCTACTTTGTTGTTGCAAGTTTTACGTGGCTGCTACGGGCTGAGCAAGAACCGTTCTTACCTACGCATCAAAACCACAACGATAGTTTGTCAAGTTGGTGCTGTTTTAACCTTCTCAAGGACCGGGCGTAGCCATACTCGGTTCAACTAAAGTTGGAGAAACTGACACCCGCTAGTCACCTGTGTGCAAAGAACGGCGGTAAAACCAGTCTCGCGTAAGCGTACGCGTAATGTCGGTCCGGGCCGCTTCATCCAACAATACCGCCGAACCAAAGTATGACATGCTGGTAAGCAGTATGACTTGTATTGCCCACAACTCACTTGTGTTCTACTCGTGCATATAACATCAACGCATAAAACCTAGGCTCTGATACCACTGTTGGGTAACGTAGTAATTTCAAAAAATTTCCTACGCACATGCAGGATCATGGTGATGGCATAGCAGAGAGAGAGGAGAGTATTGTCCACGTACCCTCGTAGACCGTAAGCGGAAGCGTTATCACAACGCGGTTGATGTAGTCGTACGTCTTCATAACTCGACCGATCCAAGCACCGAACGTACGGCACCTCCACGTTTAGCACACGTTCAGCTCGATGACGTTCCCTGGGCTCCAATCCAGCAAAGCGTCGGGGATGAGTTTCGTCAGCACGACGGCGTGGTGACGATGATGATGTTCTACCGGCGCAGGGCTTCGCCTAAACTCCGCGACGATATGACTGAGGTGGAATATGGTGGAGGAGGGTACCACACACGGCTAAGGAACGATCCGTAGATCAACTTGTGTGTCATGGGGTGCCCCCTGCCCCCGTATATAAAGGAGCAAGGGGAGAGGTGGCCGGCCCTAGGAGGGGGCGCGCCAAGTGTGGAGTCCTACTAGGACTCCCTAGTCCTAGTAGGATTCCACCTCCCTTGTTGGAGTAGGAGAAGGGGGAAAGAGGGGGAGAGGAGGAAGGAAAGGGGGGCCGCACCCCTTGTCCAATTCGGACCAGAGGGGGGCTGCGCGCCTCCTTCCTTTTGGCCTCTCTCCTCTATTCCCGTATGGCCCAATAAGGCCCATATACTCCCCGGTGAATTCCCGTAACTCTCCGGTACTCCGAAAAATACCCGAATCACTCGGAACCTTTCCGAACTCCGAATATAGTCGTCCAATATATCGATCTTTACGTCTTGACCATTTCGAGACTCCTCGTCATGTCTCTGATCTCATCCGGGACTCCGAACTCCTTCGGTACATCAAAACTCATAAACTCATAATATAACTGTCATCGAAACCTTAAGCGTGCGGACCCTGCGGGTTCGAGAACTATGTAGACATGACCTAGAACTATTCTCGATCAATAACCAATAGCGGAACCTGGATGTCCATATTGGTTCCTACATATTCTACGAAGATCTTCATCGGTCAAACCGCATAACAACATACGTTGTTCCCTTTGTCATCGGTATGTTACTTGCTCGAGATTCGATCGTCGGTATCCAATACCTAGTTCAATCTCGTTACCGGCAAGTCTGTTTACTCGTTCCGTAATACATCATCCCACAACTAACTCATTAGTTGCAATGCTTGCAAGGCTTAAGTGATGTGTATTACCGAGAGGGCCCAGAGATACCTCTCCGACAATCGGAGTGACAAAACCTAATCTCGAAATACGCCAACCCAACATGTACCTTTGGAGACACCTGTAGAGCACCTTTATAATCACCCAGTTACGTTGTGACGTTTGGTAGCACACAAAGTGTTCCTCTGGTAAACGGGAGTTGCATAATCTCATAGTCACAGGAACATGTATAAGTCATGAAGAAAGCAGTAGCAACATACTAAACGATCGTGTGCTAAGCTAACGGAATGGGTCAAGTCAATCACATCATTCTCCTAATGATGTGATCCCATTAATCAAATGACAACTCTTTTGTCCATGGCTAGGAAACTTAACCATCTTTGATTCACGAGCTAGTCAAGTAGAGGCATACTAGTGACACTATGTTTGTCTATGTATTCACACATGTATTATGTTTCCGGTTAATACAATTCTAGCATGAATAATAAACATTTATCGTGAAATAAGGAAATAAATAATAACTTTATTATTGCCTCTAGGGCATATTTCCTTCATTATCTACCATCCTATTGCACTTGTATCACCATCTCTTCGCCGAACTAGTGCACCTATACAATTTACCATTGTATTGGGTGTATTGGGGACACAAGAGACTCTTTGTTATTTGGTTGCAGGGTTGTTTGAGAGAGACCATCTTCATCCTACGCCTCCTATGGATTGATAAACCATAGGTCATCCACTTGAGAGAAATTTGCTACTGTCCTACAAACCTGTGCACTTGCAGGCCCAACAACGTCTACAAGAAGAAGGTTGTGTAGTAGACATCAAGCCCGTTCCGGCACCCTTCCGGAGGGGGGGATCCCTCACCGGTGGCCATCTTCATAATCCCGGCGCTCTCCATGACGAGGGGGAGTAGTTCACCCTCGGGGCTGAGGGTATGTACCAGTAGCTATGTGTTTGATCTCTTTTTCTCGTGTTCTCGCTCGTGTTCCCTCTATGGAACGATCTTGATGTATCCCGAGCTTTCCTATTATAGTTGGATCTTATGATGTTTCTCCCCCTCTACTGTCTTGTGATGAATAGAGTTTTCCTCTCGAAGTTATCTTATCGGATTGAGTCTTTAATGATTTGAGAACACTTGATGTGTGTCTTGCCGTGCTTATCTGTGGTGACAATGGGATATCATGTGCCACTTGATGTATGTTTTGGTGATCAACTTGCGGGTTCCGCCCATGAACCTATGCATAAGGGTTGGCACACGTTTTCGTCTTGACTCTCCGGTAGAAACTTTAGGGCACTCTTTGAAGTACTTTGTGTTGGTTGAATAGATGAATCTGAGATTGTGTGATGCATATCGGATAATCATGCCCACGGATACTTGATGTGACAACGGAATATCTAGGTGACATTAGGATTTTGGTTGATTTGTGTCTTAAGGTGTTATTCTAGTATGAACTCTATGATAGATTGAGCGGAAAGAATAGCTTCATGTTATTTTACTACGAACTCTTGAATAGATAGAACAGAAAGGATAACTTTGAGGTGGTTTTGTACCCTACCATAATGTCTTCGTTTGTTCTCCGCTATTAGTGGCTTTGGAGTGACTCTTTGTTACATGTTGAGGGATTGTTATATGATCTATCGATGTTATTATTGTTGAGAGAACTTGCACTAGTGAAAGTATGAACCCTATGCCTTGTTTCCTACCATTGCAATACCATTTACGCTCACTTTTATCATTAGTTACCTTGCTGTTTTTATAATTTCAGATTACAAAAACCATTATCTACCATCCATATTGCACTTGTATCACCATCTCTTCGCCGAACTAGTGCACCTATACAATTTACCATTGTATTGGGTGTGTTGGGGACACAAGAGACTCTTTGTTATTTGGTTACAGGGTTGTTTGAGAGAGACCATCTTCATCCTACGCCTCCCACGGATTGATAAACCTTAGGTCATCCACTTGAGGGAAATTTGCTACTGTCGTACAAACCCGTGCACTTGCAGGGCCAACAACGTCTACAAGAAGAAGGTTGTGTAGTAGACGTCAAGCTCTTTTCTGGCGCCGTTGCCGGGGAGGTGAGTGCTTGAAGGTATATCTTTAGATCTTGCAATCGAATCTTTTTGTTTCTTGTTTTTCAGACTTGTGCTTCATTAAGTAGATATACTCATATCTGCTCAAATCATCTTGTGAAGGTCAGCAAATAACGATACCTACCACGAGCATCAACACTCATTGGACCGCATACATCGGTATGTATTATTTCCAACAAGTCAGTATCTCGTTCCATTGTTCCGAACAACGGAGTTTCAGTCATCTTGCCCAAAAGGCACGCTTCGCAAGCATCAAATGATTCATAATAAAGTGATTCCAAAAACCCATCAGCATGGAGTTTCTTCATGCGTTTTACACCGATATGACCCAAACGGCAGTGCCACAAATAAGTTGTACTATCATTATCAACTTTGCATCTTTTGGCATCAATATTATGAATATGTGTATCACTATGATCGAGATCCAACAAACTATTTTCATTGGGTGTATGACCATTGAAGGTTTTATTCATTTAAACAGAACAACAATTATTCTCTGATTTTAAATGAATAACTGTATTGCAATAAACATGATCAAATCATATTCATGCTCAATGCAAACACCAAATAACATTTATTTAGGTTTAACACTAATCCCGAAAGTATAGGGAGTGTGCGATGATGATCATATCAATCTTGGAACTACTTCCAACACTCATCGTCACTTCCCCTTCAACTAGTCTTTGTTTATTCTGTAACTCCTGTTTCGAGTTACTAATCTTAGCAACCGAACAAGTATCAAATACTCAGGGGCTACTATAAACACTAGTAAAGCACACATCAATAACCTGTATATCAAATATACCCTTGTTCACTTTGCCATCCTTCTTATCCACCAAATATTTGGAGTAGTTCCACTTCTAGTGACCATTTCCTTTGCAGTAGAAGCACTCAGTTTCAGGCTTTAGGTTCAGCTTTGGGCTTCTTCGCCGGAGTGACAACTTGCTTGTCATTCTACTTGAAGTTCCCTTTCTTTCCCTTTGCCATTCTCTTGAAACTAGTGGTCTTGTCAATCATCAACACTTGATGCTCTTTCTTGATTTCTACCTTCGTCGATTTCAACATCACGAAGAGCTCGGGAATCGTTTTCATCATCCTTTGCATACTATAGTTCATCACGAAGTTCTACTAACTTGGTGATGGTGACTAGAGAATTCTATCAATCACTATCTTATCTGGAAGATTAACTCCCACTTGATTCAAGCGATTGTAGTACCCAGACAATCTGAGCACTTGCTCACTAGTTGAGCGATTCTCCTCCATCCTTTAGCTATAGAACTTGTTGGAGACTTCATATCTCTCAACCTGGGTATTTGCTTGAAATATTAACTTCAATTCCTGGACCATCTCATATGGTCCATGACGTTCAAAACGTCTTTGAAGTCCCGATTCTAAGCCGTTAAGTATGGTGCACTAAACTATCAAGTAGTCATCATATTGAGCTAGCCAAACGTTCATAACGTCTGCATTTGCTCCTGCAATAGGTCTGTCACCTAGCGGTGCATTAAGGACATAATTCTTCTGTGCAGCAATGAGGATAAACCTCAGATCACGGATCCAATCCGCATCATTGCTACTAACATTTTTCAACATAATTTTCTCTAGGAACATATCAAAATAAACAAATGAAAGCAACAACGCGAGCTATTGATCTACAACATAATTTGCAAAATACTACCAGGACTAAGTTCATGATAAATTTAAGTTCAATTAATCATATTACTTAAGAACTCCCACTTAGACAGACATCTCTCGAGTCATCTAAGTGATCACGTGATCCAAATCAACTAAACCATAACCGATCATCACGTGAGATGGAGTAGTTTTCAATGGTGAACATCACTATGTTGATCATATCTACTATATGATTCACGCTCGACCTTTCGGTCTCCGTGTTCCGAGGCCATATCTGCATATGCTAGGCTCGTCAAGTTTAACCTGAGTATTCCGCGTGTGCAAAACTGGCTTGCACCCGTTGTAGATGGACGTAGAGCTTATCACACCCGATCATCACGTGGTGTCTGGGCACGACGAATATTGCCAACGGTGCATACTCAGGGAGAAGACTTCTTGATAATTAGTGAGAGATCATCTTAAAATGCTACCGTCAATCAAAGCAAGAATAAGATGTATAATAGATAAACATCATATGCAATCAAAATATGTGACATGATATGGCCATGATCATCTTGCGCCTTTGATCTCCATCTCCAAAGTATTGTCATGATCTCTATCGTCACCGGCACGACACCATGATCTTCATCATCTTGATCTACATCAATGTGTCATCACATGGTTGTCTCACCAACTATTGCTCTTGCAACTATTGCTATCACATAGCGATAAAGTAAAGTAATTATTTGGCACTTGCATCTTATGCAACAAAGAGACAACCATAGAGCTTCTGCCAGTTGCCGATAACTTCAACAAAATATGATCATCTCATACAACAACTTATATCTCATCACGTCTTGACCATATCACATCACAACATGCCCTGCAAAAACAAGTTAGACGTCTTCTACTTTGTTGTTGCAAGTTTTACGTGGCTGCTACGGGCTGAGCAAGAACCGTTCTTACCTACGCATCAAAACCACAACGATAGTTTGTCAAGTTGGTGTTGTTTTAACCTTCTCAAGGACCGGGCGTAGCCATACTCGGTTCAACTAAAGTTGGAGAAACTGACACCCGCTAGTCACCTGTGTGCAAAGCACGGCGGTAAAACCAGTCTCGCGTAAGCGTACGCGTAATGTCGGTCCGGGCCGCTTCATCCAACAATACCGCCGAACCAAAGTATGACATGCTGGTAAGCAGTATGACTTGTATCGCCCACAACTCACTTGTGTTCTACTCGTGCATATAACATCAACACATAAAACCTAGGCTCTGATACCACTGTTGGGTAACGTAGTAATTTCAAAAAATTTCCTACGCACATGCAAGATCATGGTGATGGCATAGCAACGAGAGAGGAAAGTATTGTCCACGTACCCTCGTAGACCGTAAGCGGAAGCGTTATCACAACGCGGTTGATGTAGTCGTACGTCTTCACGACTCAACCGATCCAAGCACCGAACGTACGACACCTCCACGTTCAGCACACGTTCAGCTCGATGACGTTCCCTGGGCTCCAATCCAGCAAAGCGTCGGGGATGAGTTTCGTCAGCACGACGGCGTGGTGACGATGATGATGTTCTACCGGCGCAGGGCTTCACCTAAACTCCGCGACGATATGACCGAGGTGGAATATGGTGGAGGAGGGCACCACACACGGCTAAGAAACGATCCGTAGATCAACTTGTGTGTCATGGGGTGCCCCATGCCCCCGTATATAAAGGAGCAAGGGGAGAGGTGGCCGGCCCTAGGAGGGGGCGCGCCAAGTGTGGAGTCCTACTAGGACTCCCTAGTCCTAGTAGGATTCCACCTCCCTTGTTGGAGTAGGAGAAGGGGGAAAGAGGGGGAGAGGAGGAAGGAAAGGGGGGCCGCACCCCTTGTCCAATTCGGACCAGAGGGGGGCTGCGCGCCTCCTTCCTTTCGGCCTCTTGTGACGCCCGGATAGTTAAGCTACAGTGAACCTCCGCTAATGATGCCACGTCACCTCGAATTACTGTTTATAAACTCGCGCCAGTTCGAAACCTAGTTCAAACTTTAAAAATTAAGCAAACAATAAAAGTTTTCAAATCTTAAAACTAAAATGTTCGGGGTGAACCAAATATTACATAGGTAATTATGATGGAGAAACCATACCTTTATAAGATATTTAAATACTATAAGATAATTGAAAAAGTAGTGAAAACTATTATTTATATACTTTTAAATATTAATTAATTATGAAACTAATTTAGCTTGGGTAGCAAGCTAATGTGGCATTGGCATATTTGTTAACAGCAAATTAGGCGCCATTATAGTATTTTACTAAAACAAAAATAAATGGAAACTAAAAGAAAACATAAAAGAAAATAAATAAAAAAGAAGAAAATAAATAAAA
>NC_041383.1:24279176-24284961 GCF_002162155.2 Triticum dicoccoides
CCTCCCCTTTCCTGGACCGGAAGGGGCCCCCGCCGCCGCCGCACGGAACGCCACTGCCGCGGCCTTCCTCGCCAGACCACCTCAACGGCCTGCCTCCTCGTCGCCCGATCGTCGCCGTCGACCACCCCGAGCCCCGCTGCCCTGACCCTACGCCCACCGTGAGCATGAGCTTCCCCCCTCTCCTTCCCTCTCCCGCATGCCGCGCCCAGGTGCGCCCCCATGCCAGCGCTGATCCACCGCACGATGGCCGCGGCCGGCTACACCCCACACCGCCTCCGCCTCACCCCCATGGCCGCTGTACCCTGCCTCGCGCGACCCGCTGCTGCGCCGTTCGCCTTGCCCCGCTCCTGCACCCCCCTGCACCGGCGACGCCGCCATGTCCGCGGCCAGCTCCGACCGCCCCACTCCTCTCCTCTCGCGCGAGGCCTTGCCGCGCTGAACGCTCGTCACCGCCCTCCCGTGGCGCCGCCATCCGTTCCCTTGGCCGGCGTCGTGGGCGCCGGCAGCCACGCCGGCAGGCTCACCACGCCCGTGGCTGGCCCCCCCTGGCTGTCGATCTGGGCGCTCACCCAGTCGGGCGCCGACGCCCAGCGCCCGCACCCGCGGCAACCGCACGCCCGTTAGCCCCCAGGGCCCTATGACAAAGGGGGCCCGCCCCCAGAACGTTAAAAAAAAGTATATAAAAATAAATAAAACAATAATTAAAATAAAAATAAATTTAATTAATTAATTAATTAACTAAATTAATTAAGTTAATTAACCTTAATTAATTAATCTAATTAACCTGTTAGCTTAATTAAACAGTAATTGGTTTAACTAAATCCTAATTAACCTAACAGAGTATGACAGGTGGGTCCCATTGGACCCACGCGTCAGTTTGACCCAGTCAACCCCTGTTGACTGCTGATGTCAGCCTGACGTCATGCTGACGTCATAAATCCATTTTCCGAATTAATTAAATAATTAAATAAATTCCAGAAATTAATAAAATCTTTAGAAAATCATATCTTTTAATCCGTAACTCGGATTAAAATATTTTCAACATGAAAGTTGCTCAGAACAACGAGACGATTCCCGATACGCAACCCGTTCGTCCGCCACACCCCCTAACCTATCGAACTCGCAACTTTCCCCCCCTCCAGCTCCTCTGCCCGAAAACACGGAACCCCGGGAATACTTCCCGGATGCTTCCCCCCTTCACCGGTATCACCTCCTACCGTGTTAGAACACGTCTAGCTCTGCCTGTTATCCTGTTATGCATTTGCTTGCTATGTATTTACTGTTGCTCCCCCCTCTTCTCTTCGGTAGACCCCGTGACGATGCTGACGCCCCAGTTCGACTACGGAGTTGACGACCCCTCTCTCTTGCCGGAGCAACCAGGCAAGCCCCCCCCTTTGATCACCAGATATCGCCTACTCTTCTCTATACTGCTTGCATTAGAGTAGTGTAGCATGTTACTGCTTTCCGTTAATCCTATTCTGATGCATAGCCTGTCATTGCTGCTACAGTCATTGATACCTTACCCGCAATCCTAAATGCTTAGTATAGGATGCTAGTGTTCCATCAATGGCCCTACACTCTTGTCCGTCTGCCATGCTATACTACTGGGCTGTGATCACTTCGGGAGGTGATCACGGGCATATACTATATACTTTACACTGTTACATTACCTGTGATACTGTTCGGAGTTGGGGGCTGAAGGGGCAGGTGGCTCCATCCCGGTAGAGGTGGGCCTGGGTTCCCGACGGCCCCCGACTGTTACTTGGTGGCGGAGCGACAGGGCAGGTTGAGACCACCTAGGAGACAGGTGGGCCTAGCCCTGTTCGGCGTTCGCGGATATTTAACACGCTTAACGAGATCTTGGTATTTGATCTGAGTTGGCTACGAGCCTATACGCACTAACCATCTACGCGGGAGTAGTTATGGGTATCCCGACGTCATGGTATCAGCCGAAGCACTTCGGGACGTCAGCGACTGAGCGGCGCGCGCCGGGTTGGACTGCGTTAACACAACTTCCTTTGTAATGGAGGTTGCTAGGTCTGCTCACCGGCCGCGTACGCAACGTGCAGGTGTGCTCAGGGCGATGGGCCCAGACCCCTGCGCGCTTAGGTTTAGACCGGCGTGCTGGCCTCTCCGTTGAGCCTAGGTGGGGCTGCGACGTGTTGATCTTCCGAGGCCGGGCATGACCCAGGAAAGTGTGTCCGGCCAAATGGGATCGAGCGTGTTGGGTTATGTGGTGCACCCCTGCAGGGAAGTTAATCTATTCGAATAGCCGTGATCTTCGGTAACAGGACGACTTGGAGTTGTACCTTGACCTTATGACAACTGGAACCGGATACTTAATAAAACACACCCTTCCAAGTTCCACAGACAACCCGGTGATCGCTTTTCCACAGGGCGGCGAGGGGAGGATCGCCGGGTAGGGTTATGCTATGCGGTGCTACTGGAGATGCTACTTGGAGATGCTATTTGGAGATGCTACTTGGAGATGCTACTTGGAGGACTTCAATCTACCCTCTTCTACATGCTGTAAGGCGGAGGCTGCCAGAAGCGTAGTCTTCGACAGGATTAGCTATCCCCCTCTTATTCTGGCATTCTGCAGTTCAGTCCACTGATATGGCCTCCTTACACATATACCCATGCATATGTAGTGTAGCTCCTTGCTTGCGAGTACTTTGGATGAGTACTCATGGTTGCTTTTCTCCCTCTTTTCCCCCTTTCCCTTCTACCTGGTTGTCGCAACCAGATGCTGGAGCCCTGGAGCCAGACGCCACCATCGACGACGACCCCCTACTACACCGAAGGTGCCTACTACTACGTGCAGCCCGCTGACGACGACCATGAGTAGTTAGGAGGATCCCAGGCAGGAGGCCTGCGCCTCTTTCGATCTGTATCCCAGTTTGTGCTAGCCTTCTTAAGGCAAACTTGTTTAACTTATGTCTGTACTCAGATATTGTTGCTTCCGCTGACTCGTCTATGATCGAGCACTTGTATTCGAGCCCTCGAGGCCCCTGGCTTGTATTATGATGCTTGTATGACTTATTTTATTTGTAGAGTTGTGTTGATATCTTCCCGTGAGTCCCTGATCTTGATCGTACACATTTGCGTGCATGATTAGTGTACGATTGAATCGGGGGCGTCACAAGTTGGTATCAGAGCCGACTGCCTGTAGGAATCCCCTTTTCCAACTCCTTGGCCGAAGTCGAGTCTAGTCGTTGAAAAACTTTTACTAACATGGCTGTGTGGCCCATGGGCCCACGTCGCCATCGGGAGGTATTAGGATCTTTTATTCCTCGATCTTTACTCTGGGATTCTGAACCCTCTTCTATTCGGGTTAGACGATTTTTACTAAAAACTAACTTTAGGTTCTCGAAAATACTTTATCCCGGAGAGCCCCTTCAGTCCAGATGGTCACCGACTACATCAGAAGATTTCGGAGATACTCTTTGAGATTCTCTCGAGACTTTGTGCCCATCACTTTTGCTATTCCCGACCACCGACAAATCCTTATGGATAACTACTTACACTTTCCATTCTTACGATCATTCCCCATTGTTCTTGTTGTTACAAGATACCCGAAGTTTTCTCTATTGTTCCGAGAATACTTCGTGCCTACTGCCTAGCAGTTCTTTGCCACATGAATACCCCTACGGATAACTACTCGCGCTTGCCGAGTATCCGCTCATCCCCAGTTGTTCTTGTGTTTCACAAAAGTCTTCAAAATAATATTTGATCTTCCGAAAACCCTCTGGAGCCTTTGGCTCTTGAAATTCTTGCTTGCTTGCATTATGGTTAATCCCATAAGTCTCGTAGTCTTAATGACATTCATTGTCATTATCATTTTGAGTCTGTTGACTCAATATGTTTGCGAATACACGCAATCATCATTGATCCTTATAAATTACCTTTCCGGCTGAGCTTCCATTCTTTTAACTGGAGTTGGTTCTCGACCAATCCAATTGTCGTTGGTTGTACCCTAAGGCTATTCAACTTATCCATCCCTAATCAGAGCATTGCTTTTGATCCCTTGATTTGGAAATCATAATTCCTTTGCATTTGACAATTGAGTTAGTCAGTTGTTTCTATAATCTGATCTCCTTGCATTCTTCTTCCTCTAGTTGAGTACCGATACTCGTATCAGATCCCTTGTGGACCATCAAGTCCTTTGTTGGATTTATCTGACAACGCCCTTCATATTCAATAACCTTGTGAGCCTTTCCTCGGATACATAATGCCTTTGGTAAATTGTATCCTCTGCTTTTCTCAACCATGCTCTGCCATCGAGTTTGTGTTATTTACTCTTGAAACTTGTGGTATATGTTTCTAAGAAGCCCCTATGGGTTGAACATATGCCTTCTCTAAACCGTGTGAACCCGAAAGTTTTCACGAGTCATACCCTTCTGGTGCTTCACCAGACAAAATTTCAACACTACAACTTCATCGAACGTGAGAAGTGAATGAAAGGTTATGCATTGGAGAAGTGGGAGTCGACCTTGAACTTGTGTTCATGCCCATGGATGTGATATATATCCTATCATGAAAGCTTCTTGTAACAATAACTATTTCCTTGATAACTAACCTATGGTATCTGTGAATTGATCCCTTGCAACCGTGGTTCCGACCATGATTGTTCTTCTTTGATCTCATTTCTCGGACAAGTTAAAACAATTGTCTTCTATGGATCAATACACCAGTCCAACCTTTACTTTGATCTTGTGTCAAGTATTACCCCCCTGGTATCTCGAGATTATCATGGAACTGCATAACTTTTTATGAGTTCTTCATCAAGTGCTACCTTCCCACCGATTTCAATTTTTCGCGGGCTCTGAGTTATTGGACACTCAAAGATACCGATAACTGAACCGAGTCCGCTCTTCGGTTCAACAACTCTTCAGTAAGCTTCTATAAGTACGAGTTTGTACCCGATCACGCCATTCCTAGCCTGTTTGGCTATATCATTGTCGTGACGATTCTAACTATGCTACCTGGTCCTTATTCTCGAAGCACCAATTTTCGACGATGAACTAACCTTACGTCGATCCTCATCGTCATATCATTTCGCCTTGAACAACAAGCTTGGTTTCGAGTTTGTGTCGTACCCTTGGTTCCAATAACCTTTCACTTCATCATTACTTGACTTGATGTCGTTACCGATCGATTACATCTTCATGAACTCTCGCGACAAAGGTGTCGTGATCATCAACATTCTGAGCTCATCCAGGATATCAATTGAATTCATGATGAGACATACCATCCTTGCCCTCGATGAATTGTATTATCGTCGACCACTTTATTGCCCTCCCACCAACACAAGCTTGTTCATGTTTGGTGTTATACCTTGAGTTTCTTGCTATCCAGCAATTGTTCTTCTTTACCTTGGAGTATTACCATCCTTTATGTCAAGAATGTTCTGAGATTTGTTCCACCTCTTGAGAATTCTTGACATAGAAATACTTCTCACCATCACCATTCTATCTTGGTCCCCGTGTTAATTCCAACAAGTGAACGGTGTTGTTTGGATTCTTTCCTTCTAGCAACCCTATTTTTTTTGAAGTTAATGGTCGAAAGTTCATTCTTAGGCTATTGACTATTGAATCACCATTCTGACATTGGTCGTGCAACCCAACCCATATTTCGGGTGCACCTTTCAACCAATGTTTAATTGTGTATGTTTTCCTCGAGCATACATTTTATACCATTTGATCTGACAAATGTCATCTTCTTGTTCACATTATTGTGGAAATCCATCTTTTGAAAATCTCAATGAATTGTCGCTGAGTCAATC
>NC_041383.1:24286283-24298309 GCF_002162155.2 Triticum dicoccoides
CCACCACACCCCCGCGATCCCCACCTCTCCTCTCGCCCCACTCCCTTCCCCCCCGATCCAATCGGGATCGGGCCCGAACCCATCGCCGCCTCCCCGACGCATCACCGGCGCCGCCCCGGCCGTCGCTCGCCGTCGGCCTCACCCTCCTCCCCTTTCCTGGACCGGAAGGGGCCCCCGCCGCCGCCGCACGGAACGCCACTGCCGCGGCCTTCCTCGCCGGACCACCTCAACGGCCTGCCTCCTCGTCGCCCGATCGTCGCCGTCGACCACCCCGAGCCCCGCTGCCCTGACCCTACGCCCACCGTGAGCATGAGCTTCCCCCCTCTCCTTCCCTCTCCCGCATGCCGTGCCCAGGTGCGCCCCCATGCCAGCGCCGATCCACCGCACGATGGCCGCGGCCGGCTACACCCCACACCGCCTCCGCCTCACCCCCATGGCCGCTGTACCCTGCCTCGCGCGACCCGCTGCTGCGCCGTTCGCCTTGCCCCGCTCCTGCACCCCCCTGCACCGGCGACGCCGCCATGTCCGCGGCCAGCTCCGACCGCCCCACTCCTCTCCTCTCGCGCGAGGCCTTGCCGCGCTGAACGCTCGTCACCGCCCTCCCGTGGCGCCGCCATCCGTTCCCTTGGCCGGCGTCGTGGGCGCCGGCAGCCACGCCAGCAGGCTCGCCACGCCCGTGGCTGGCCCCCCTGCTTGTCGATCTGGGCGCTCGCCCAGTCGGGCGCCGACGCCCAGCGCCCGCACCCGCGGCAACCGCACGCCCGTTAGCCCCCAGGGCCCTATGACAAAGGGGGCCCGCCCCCAGAACGTAAAAAAAGTATATAAAAATAAATAAAACAATAATTAAAATAAAAATAAATTTAATTAATTAATTAATTAACTAAATTAATTAAGTTAATTAACCTTAATTAATTAATCTAATTAACCTGTTAGCTTAATTAAACAGTAATTGGTTTAACTAAATCCTAATTAACCTAACAGAGTATGACAGGTGGGTCCCATTGGACCCACGCGTCAGTTTGACCCAGTCAACCCCTGTTGACTGCTGATGTCAGCCTGACGTCATGCTGACGTCATAAATCCATTTTCCGAATTAATTAAATAATTAAATAAATTCCAGAAATTAATAAAATCTTTAGAAAATCATATCTTTTAATCCGTAACTCGGATTAAAATATTTTCAACATGAAAGTTGCTCAGAACAACGAGACGATTCCGGATACGCAACCCGTTCGTCCGCCACACCCCCCTAACCTATCGAACTCGCAACTTTCCCCCCTCTGGCTCCTCTGCCCGAAAACACGGAACCCCGGGAATACTTCCCGGATGCTTCCCCCTTCACCGGTATCACCTCCTACCGTGTTAGAACACGTCTAGCTCTGCCTGTTATCCTGTTATGCACTTGCTTGCTATGTATTTACTGTTTCTCCCCCCTCTTCTCTTCGGTAGACCCCGTGACGATGCTGACGCCCCAGTTCGACTACGGAGTTGACGACCCCTCTCTCTTGCCGGAGCAACCAGGCAAGCCCCCCCCTTTGATCACCAGATATCGCCTACTCTTCTCTATACTGCTTGCATTAGAGTAGTGTAGCATGTTACTGCTTTCCGTTAATCCTATTCTGATGCATAGCCTGTCATTGCTGCTATAGTCATTGATACCTTACCCGCAATCCTAAATGCTTAGTATAGGATGCTAGTGTTCCATCAATGGCCCTACACTCTTGTCCGTCTGCCATGCTATACTACTGGGCTGTGATCACTTCGGGAGGTGATCACGGGCATATACTATATACTTTACACTGTTACATTACCTGTGATACTGTTCGGAGTTGGGGGCTGAAGGGGCAGGTGGCTCCATCCCGGTAGAGGTGGGCCTGGGTTCCCGACGGCCCCCGACTGTTACTTGGTGGCGGAGCGACAGGGCAGGTTGAGACCACCTAGGAGACAGGTGGGCCTAGCCCTGTTCGGCGTTCGCGGATATTTAACACGCTTAACGAGATCTTGGTATTTGATCTGAGTTGGCTACGAGCCTATACGCACTAACCATCTACGCGGGAGTAGTTATGGGTATCCCAACGTCGTGGTATCATCCGAAGCACTTCGTGACGTCAGCGACTGAGCGGCGCGCGCCGGGTTGGATTGCGTTAACACAACTTCCTTTGTAATGGAGGTTGCTAGGTCTGCTCACCGGCCGCGTACGCAACGTGCAGGTGTGCTCAGGGCGATGGGCCCAGACCCCTGCGCGCTTAGGTTTAGACCGGCGTGCTGGCCTCTCCGTTGAGCCTAGGTGGGGCTGCGACGTGTTGATCTTCCGAGGCCGGGCATGACCCAGGAAAGTGTGTCCGGCCAAATGGGATCGAGCGTGTTGGGTTATGTGGTGCACCCCTGCAGGGAAGTTAATCTATTCGAATAGCCGTGATCTTCGGTAACAGGACGACTTGGAGTTGTACCTTGACCTTATGACAACTAGAACCGGATACTTAATAAAACACACCCTTCCAAGTTCCACAGACAACCCGGTGATCGCTTTTCCACAGGGCGGCGACGGGAGGATCGCCGGGTAGGGTTATGCTATGCGATGCTACTGGAGATGCTACTTGGAGATGCTATTTGGAGATGCTACATGGAGATGCTACTTGGAGGACTTTAATCTACCCTCTTCTACATGCTGTAAGGCGGAGGCTGCCAGAAGCGTAGTCTTCGACATGATTAGCTATCCCCCTCTTATTCTGGCATTCTGCAGTTCAGTCCACTGATATGGCCTCCTTACACATATACCCATGCATATGTAGTGTAGCTCCTTGCTTGCGAGTACTTTGGATGAGTACTCACGGTTGCTTTTCTCCCTCTTTTCCCCCTTTCCCTTCTACCTGGTTGTCGCAACCAGATGCTGGAGCCCTGGAGCCAGACGCCACCATCGACGACGACCCCCTACTACACCGGAGGTGCCTACTACTACGTGCAGCCCGCTGACGACGACCAGGAGTAGTTAGGAGGATCCCAGGCAGGAGGCCTGCGCCTCTTTCGATCTGTATCCCAGTTTGTGCTAGCCTTCTTAAGGCAAACTTGTTTAACTTATGTCTGTACTCAGATATTGTTGCTTCCGCTGACTCGTCTATGATCGAGCACTTGTATTCGAGCCCTCGAGGCCCCTGGCTTGTATTATGATGCTTGTATGACTTATTTTATTTGTAGAGTTGTGTTGTGATATCTTCCCGTGAGTCCCTGATCTTGATCGTACACATTTGCGTGCATGATTAGTGTACGATTGAATCGGGGGCGTCACACCTCTCTCCTCTATTCCCGTATGGCCCAATAAGGCCCATATACTCCCCGGTGAATTCCCGTAACTCTCCGGTACTCCGAAAAATACCCGAATCACTCGGAACCTTTCCGAACTCCGAATATAGTCGTCCAATATATCGATCTTTACGTCTTGACCATTTCGAGACTCCTCGTCATGTCCCCGATCTCATCCGGGACTTCGAACTCCTTCGGTACATCAAAACTCATAAACTCATAATATAACTGTCATCGAAACCTTAAGCGTGCGGACCCTACGGGTTCGAGAACTATGTAGACATGACCTAGAACTATTCTCGATCAATAACCAATAGCGGAACCTTGATGTCCATATTGGTTCCTACATATTCTACGAAGATCTTCATCGGTCAAACCGCATAACAACATACGTTGTTCCCTTTGTCATCGGTATGTTACTTGCCCGAGATTCGATCGTCGGTATCCAATACCTAGTTCAATCTCGTTACCGGCAAGTCTCTTTACTCGTTCCGTAATACATCATCCCACAACTAACTCATTAGTTGCAATGCTTGCAAGGCTTAAGTGATGTGTATTACCGAGAGGGCCCAGAGATACCTCTCCGACAATCGGAGTGACAAAACCTAATCTCGAAATACGCCAACCCAACATGTACCTTTGGAGACACCTGTAGAGCACCTTTATAATCACCCAGTTACGTTGTGACGTTTGGTAGCACACAAAGTGTTCCTCTGGTAAACAGGAGTTGCATAATCTCATAGTCACAGGAACATGTATAAGTCATGAAGAAAGCAGTAGCAACATACTAAACGATCGTGTGCTAAGCTAACGGAATGGGTCAAGTCAATCACATCATTCTCCTAATGATGTGATCCCGTTAATCAAATGACAACTCTTTTGTCCATGGCTAGGAAACTTAACCATCTTTGATTCACGAGCTAGTCAAGTAGAGGCATACTAGTGACACTATGTTTGTCTATGTATTCACACATGTATTATGTTTCCGGTTAATACAATTCTAGCATGAATAATAAACATTTATCGTGAAATAAGGAAATAAATAATAACTTTATTATTGCCTCTAGGGCATATTTCCTTCATTATCTACCATCCATATTGCACTTGTATCACCATCTCTTCGCCGAACTAGTGCACCTATACAATTTACCATTGTATTGGGTGTATTGGGGACACAAGAGACTCTTTGTTATTTGGTTGCAGGGTTGTTTGAGAGAGACCATCTTCATCCTACGCCTCCTACGGATTGATAAACCATAGGTCATCCACTTGAGGGAAATTTGCTACTGTCCTACAAACCTGTGCACTTGCAGGCCCAACAACGTCTACAAGAAGAAGGTTGTGTAGTAGACATCAAGCCCGTTCCGGCACCCTTCCGGAGGGGGGGATCCCTCACCGGTGGCCATCTTCATAATCCCGGCGCTCTCCATGACGAGGAGGGAGTAGTTCACCCTCGGGGCTGAGGGTATGTACCAGTAGCTATGTGTTTGATCTCTTTTTCTCGTGTTCTCTCTCGTGTTCCCTCTATGGAATGATCTTGATGTATCCCGAGCTTTCCTATTATAGTTGGATCTTATGATGTTTCTCCCCCTCTACTGTCTTGTGATGAATAGAATTTTCCTCTCGAAGTTATCTTATCGGATTGAGTCTTTAATGATTTGAGAACACTTGATGTGTGTCTTGCCGTGCTTATCTGTGGTGACAATGGGATATCATGTGCCACTTGATGTATGTTTTGGTGATAAACTTGCGGGTTCCACCCATGAACCTATGCATAAGGGTTGGCACACGTTTTCGTCTTGACTCTCCGGTAGAAACTTTAGGGCACTCTTTCAAGTACTTTGTGTTGGTTGAATAGATGAATCTGAGATTGTGTGATGCATATCGGATAATCATGCCCACGGATACTTGATGTGACAACGGAATATCTAGGTGACATTAGGATTTTGGTTGATTTGTGTCTTAAGGTGTTATTCTAGTATGAACTCTATGATAGATTGAGCGAAAAGAATAGCTTCATGTTATTTTACTACGAACTCTTGAATAGATCGAACAGAAAGGATAACTTTGAGGTGGTTTCGTACCCTACCATAATGTCTTCATTTGTTCTCCGCTATTAGTAACTTTGGAGTGACTCTTTGTTACATGTTGAGGGATTGTTATATGATCTATCGATGTTATTATTGTTGAGAGAACTTGCACTAGTGAAAGTATGAACCCTATGCCTTGTTTCCTACCATTGCAATACCATTTACGCTCACTTTTATCATTAGTTACCTTGCTGTTTTTATAATTTCAGATTACAAAAACCTTTATCTACCATCCATATTGCACTTGTATCACCATCTCTTCGCCGAACTAGTGCACCTATACAATTTACCATTGTATTGGGTGTGTTGGGGACACAAGAGACTCTTTGTTATTTGGTTACAGGGTTGTTTGAGAGAGACCATCTTCATCCTACGCCTCCTACGGATTGATAAACCTTAGGTCATCCACTTGAGGGAAATTTGCTACTGTCGTAGAAACCTGTGCACTTGCAGGCCCAACAACGTCTACAAGAAGAAGGTTGTGTAGTAGACGTCAAGCTCTTTTCTGGCGCCGTTGCCGGGGAGGTGAGTGCTTGAAGGTATATCTTTAGATCTTGCAATCGAATCTTTTTGTTTCTTGTTTTATCACTAGTTTAATCTATAAAAGAAAACTACAAAAAAATGGAATTGAGTTTGTCTCATACGCTTCATCTTTTTAATATCTTTCGTGAGAATGATGTTAAGGAAAATTGTGCTCAAGTGCTAGAAGAAAAATCTCTTAAATGTTTGGTACTAAATATGTGAGTGATGAGCATGATTGCAATGTTGTTAGTATGAATTCTTTGAATACCCATGATGCTAATGATATACAAAGCCACAAGCTTGGGGATGCTATGTTTGATGAATAATATATTTTTTGTCCCCCAAGTTTTGATGAGAATATTTATTATGATGAAAGCATGCCTCCTATTTATGATGATTATATTGATGAAAGTGGGTTTGGAAGAGTGTCAACTTTAGGTAGTATTGATCCCACTATTTTGGAAGATGTTGAATCTTATTGTGATGAATATGAAAGTGGATTTGGAAGAGTGTCAACTTTATTTAGTGATGATTCCACTATTTCGGAAGAGGTTCCAATTGATTATGAGAACAAAGTTGCTATCTATGATGATTATTGTGATGACTTGTATGCTATTAAAAATAATGATAACCATGAAACTTGTCATCATGATTTTAGTTTTCAATTGGATTATGCTTCACATGATAATTATTTTGTTGAGTTTGCTCACACTACTATTCATGAGAAGAAATTTGCTTATGTGGAGAGTAATAAATTTTCTATGCTTGTAGATCATGAAAAGAATGCTTTAGGTGCTGGTTATATTGTTGAATTCATTCATGATGCTACTGAAAATTATTATGATAGAGGAACATATGCTTGTAGGAATTGCAACAATATCAAGTTTCCTCTCTATGTGCTTAGAGTTTTAATGCTATGCTTGTTGTACCTTCCTATGCTAGTTGATTATTGTTCCCATAAGTTTTTTGCTCACAAAATCCCTATGCATAGGAAGTGGGTTAGGGTTAAATGTGCTAGTCATATTCTTCATGATGCTCTGTTTATGTTTCAATTCTTATCTCTTATGTGAGCATCATTGCCATCATCATGCCTAGCTAGAAAGGCATTAAAGAAAAGCGCTTGTTAGGAGGCAACCCAACTTTATTTTTGTTTCTCACTTTTTGTTCCTGTTTAGTAATAAATAATTCATCTAGCCTCTGTTTAGATGTGATTTTATGTTTTAATTAGTGTTTGTGCCAAGTAGAACCTTTGGGAAGACTTGGGTGAAGTCTTTATGACCATGCTGTAAAAAACAGAAACTTTGCACTCACGAGATTAGCTACCATTTTTTTTACAGAAGAGAGATTTTAAGTTGATTCTTTTTGCAGATGATTAAAAGATAAATTCCTCAGGTCCACCAATTTAATTCACAATTTTTGGAGTTCCAGAAGTATACGTTTGATACAGATTACTACAGACTGTTCTGTTTTTGACACATTCTGTTTTCTATGTGTTGTTTGCTTATTTTGATGAATCTATGAGTAGTATCGGAGGGTATGAACCATATATAAGTTGGAGTACAGTATATATTACACCAATATGAATAAACAATGAGTTCATTACAGTACTTTAAAGTGGTAGTTTGTTTTCTTATACTAACGGAGCTTACGAGTTTTGTTTTGAGTTTCGTGTTGTGAAGTTTTCAAGTTTTGGGTAAAGATTCGACAGACTATGGAATAAGGAGTGGTAAGAGCCTAAACTTGGGGATTCCCAAGGCACCCCAAGGTAATATTCAAGGACAACCAAGCAACTAAGCTTGGGGATGCCCCGGAAGGCATCCCCTCTTCCGTCTTCGTTCATCGGTAACTTTACTTGGAGCTATATTTTTATTCGCCACATGATATGTGTTTTGCTTGGAGCGTCATTATCTTTTATTAGTATTTGCTTTCTGTTATTTATAATAATGTTTTGCATCTCTATTTTCAATAAAAATGTCAAGGATAGCCTTTACCTTGCTTATTTTGCTAGTATACATGTTGCTGTTTGAAAACAGAAAGTTTACCGCTGTTGCAAAAATTCCCTAGAAAAGTCAGAGAGTGATATAATGTTGAATATTTTTGCATAATGAGCTCTGATAAATCTTCTACAGCGTAGTATTTTTCTTATAATTTTTCGAGTTAGGGAAGTATGATGAATCTTGCATTCTTTACAGACTATACCGTTTCGGCAGATTGCTGTTATGTTTGCATTGTTTGCATATGCTTGCTTGTTTAATAATTCTATTTAAGGATAGGAGTGTTAAATATGCAGAGACATTTAGTATGATATGTTGAATAATAATGTTAGTAATTTGTTGCAATAGAAAATGATAAGGTTTTTGCATTATTTTATACTAACTTATCTCACGAGTTCTTGTTGAGTTTGGTGTGAATGAAGCTTTCGAGATTTAGGAAACCGTGATATAAAAGGAATTAAGGAGACACAAAAGCTCAAGCTTGGGGATGCCCATGGCACCCCAAGACAATATTTCAAGAAGTCTCAAGCATCTAAGCTTGGGGATGCCCCGTTAGGCGTCCCACCTTTCTTCTTCAACAATTACCGGTTAGTATCGGTTGAGCCTAAGTTTTTGCTTCTCCACATGAGTCGTGCTATCCTTGCATTGTCATTTTGTTTTGGTTTGCTTGCTGTCTCAATAAAATACCAAGATCTGAAATTCTTAAATGAGAGAGAGTCTTCACATAGTTGCATAATTATTTAATTACTCATTGATCTTCACTTATATCTTTTTGGAGTAGTTTGTCATTTACTCGTGCGCTTCACTTATATCCTATGAGTAAATGGTTGAATTAGTTGAATGTCATAAATCTGAAATTATATATGTCTCATTTGCTTATCCCTCGGGGAGTAATGAGTTCACATCTAAGAAGTAGAGGTAGTAAGTGTATTGAAGGTTAGCAAGCATTGTATTGGTCATTTGAACAATTCATGAAAGAATATTTAAGGAAGAGAGATTTCACATATAAATATTATCATAGACATCTTTTATAATTGTGAGCACTCATTAAGTATGACATGCTAAAGAGTTGATGTTGGACAAGGAATACAACGTAATGGGTTATGTTTTCTCACATCTCAGTTAAAGTATATTGTCATGGATCATTCAAACATGTTGAGCTTGCCTTTCCCCCTCATGCTAGTCAAAATTCCTAGCACCAAGTAGAGATACTACTTGTGCTTCCAAATATCCTTAAACCCAGTTTTGCCATGAAAGTCCACCATATCTACCTATGGATTGAGTAAGATCCTTCAAGTAAGTTGTCATCGGTGCAAGCAATAAAAATTGCTCTCTAAATATGCATGACTTATTAGTGCGGAGAAAATAAGCTTTGTACGATCTTGTTATGGAAGCAATAAAAGCGACGGACTGCATAATAAAGGTCCATATACAAGAGGCAATATAAAGTGACGTTCTTTCGCATTAAGATTTTGTGTATCCAACCCTAAAAGCGCATGACAACCTCTGCTTCCCTCTGGGAAGGGCCTATCTTTTACTTTATGTCTTTTACTTTATGCAAGAGTCAAGGTGATCTTCACCTTTCCTTTTTTTTTATTTTATCCTTTGGCAAGCACTTTTTGTTAGGGTGATCCTGATATATATATCCAATTGGATGTACGTTAGCATGAACTATTATTATTGACATCACCCAAAGGTGAATACGTTTGGAGCCAACACTATAAGCCCCTATCTTTCTCGGTGTCTGATTAAAACTTCATAACCACAAGTATTGCGTGAGTGTTAGCAATTGTAGAAGACTATATGATAATTGAGTAATGTGGAGTTTGCTAACTAAATCAAAGCTCTGACATAGACCCTTCCTGAAAATAAGATGAACTGCAATTTTTTGATGACTAAGAATGAAGTTTGCTAGTTTTCAAGAAAGTTTATGGTCTATGCTTTAACATGTGAATAGCTTGTTACTTGATTATGAAAAGTTTTATGAGATGAACTACTGTTATGACATATAAACATGCTAGAAAAGGTGATTGAAATTATCATTGATCAAACTTGTGCACCTGCTAGCATTCACACTTCATAAATTCTTTCTTTATCATTTACCTACTCGAGGACGAGTAGGAATTAAGCTTGGGGATCCTGATACGTCTCCAACGTATCTATAATTTATGAAGCATTCATGCTATTTTATTATCTCTTTTGAATGATTACGGGCTTTATTATACACTTTTATATTACTTTTGGGACTAACATATTAACCGGAGGCCCAACCCATATTGCTGTTTTATTTCCTGTTTTAGTATTTCGAAGAAAAGGAATATCAAACAGAGTCCACACGGAACGAAACCTTCGGCAGCGGGATTTTTTGGAAGAATATCATCCGCGAGACTGGGATTTCAAGCCAGGGGAGCTTCGAGGAAGCCAGGAGATAGGAGGGCACGCCCACCTTCCCTGGGCGCGCCCCCTGTCTCGTGGGCCCCTCGAGCACCCCCCCTGACCAGCTTCTTTCGCCTATATAGTCCCATATACCCTAAAAACATCGTGGGAGCAGATAGATCAGGAGTTCCACCGCCGCAAGCCTCTGTAGCCACCAAAAACCTCTTGGGAGCCTGTTCTGGCACCCTGCCGGAAGGGGGGATCCCTCACTGGTGGCCATCTTCATTATCCCGACGCTCTCCATGACGAGGAGGGAGTAGTTCACCCTCAGGGCTGAGGGTATGTACCAGTAGCTATGTGTTTGATCTCTCTTTCTCGTGTTCTCTCTCGTGTTCGCTCTATGGCACGATCTTGATGTATCCCCAGCTTTGCTATTATAGTTGGATCTTATGATGTTTCTCCCCCTCTACTCTCTTGTGATGAATCGAGTTTTCCTCTTGAAGTTATCTTATCGTATTGAGTCTTTAATGATTTGAGAACACTTGATGTATGTCTTGCCGTGCTTATCTGTGATGACAATGGGATATCATGTGCCACTTGATGTATGTTTTGGTGATCAACTTGCGGGTTCCGCCCATGAACCTATGCATAAGGGTTGGCACACGTTTTCGTCTTGACTCTCCGGTAGAAACTTTAGGGCACTCTTTGAAGTACTTTGTGTTGGTTGAATAGATGAACCTGAGATTGTGTGATGCATATCGTATAATCATGCCCACGGATACTTGAGGTGACAATGGAGTATCTAGGTGACATTAGGGTTTTGGTTGATTTGTGTCTTAAGGTGTTATTCTAGTATGAACTCTATGATAGATTGAGCGGAAAGAATAGCTTCATGTTATTTTATTATGAACTCTTGAATAGATAGAACAGAAAGGATAACTTTGAGGTGGTTTCGTACCCTACCATAATCTCTTCGTTTGTTCTCCGCTATTAGTGGCTTTGGAGTGACTCTTTGTTGCATGTTGAGGGATTGTTATATGATCTATCTATGTTATTATTGTTGAGAGAACTTGCACTAGTGAAAGTATGAACCCTATGCCTTGTTTCCTACCATTGCAATAACGTTTACGCTCACTTTTATCATTAGTTACCTTGCTGTTTTATAATTTCAGATTACAAATACCTTTATCTACCATCCATATTGCACTTGTATCACCATCTCTTCGCCGAACTAGTGCACCTATACAATTTACCATTGTATTGGGTGTGTTGGGGACACAAGAGACTCTTTGTTATTTGGTTGCAGGGTTGTTTGAGAGAGACCATCTTCATCCTATGCCTCCCACGGATTGATAAACCTTAGGTCATCCACTTGAGGGAAATTTGCTACTATCCTACAAACCTGTGCACTTGCAGGCCCAACAACGTCTACAAGAAAAAGGTTGTGTAGTAGACATCAAGGGAGTATGAAATAACTTTAGCTACATGTCAGCTGACAGAGTTTTAGCTTTTGGGTCAGTCGAATTTTTTGTCGTTGATTGTGCGTGCTAGTTTTTTTTGTTGTGTATGGTGTCCTGTTTTGGGCTGAACCTTTTTGATTGAACCCTATTTTTGGTCAGTTGATTTCTTGTTGGGCTGAAGCCTGTTATGTGCGTGCTAGAAGGAGAAGAAGAAGAAGAAGAGGAAGAGGAGGAAAGAAGAAGAAGAAGGATAAGAATGAGAAGAAGAAGAAGAAGAGGAAGAA